>NW_022884231.1:0-25999 GCF_011952255.1 Bombus vosnesenskii | reverse complement strand
CCGCACAATCAGCCTCAGACGATATAAGATATAGAAATCTCATAGGAGCTTTATTATATATTAGTACTGGAACAAGATTAAACGTTAGAGATAGTGTAACCTATTTAAGTCGATTTCAAAACAGTTACAACGAGACCCACTATAAATATGCATTGAGAATTTTGAAATATTTATATTTAACTAGGAAATTAAAATTATAAAAACTTATAAAAGAAATTTGAATGCTGAAGTTATTGATTGTTTTGTTGACGCTGATTGGGCTGGAGATAAAGAAGATAGAAAATTCACTACGGGATTTATCATAAGATTTTTCGGAAACGCAATTTACTGGAAATCAAGAAAGCAAAGTGGCGTGACAAAATCATCAACAGCCGCCGGGTATGTAGCTTTATCGGAAGCTGTGAGCGAAATTAAATTTGTAAGAGAATTGTTGAAAGATTTCAAAATAATGATCGAGACGCCAATAAAAGTTTACGAAGATAATTCTGGAGCGATTGCGATATCAAAATTTGATAGCTTGACATAAAATTCTAAGTACATTGAAGTTCATTTCCATTTTGTGCACGAAAGTTACGAAAATAAAGAGATTGACATTATAAAAGTAGATTCAGAAAATAATGTAGCTAATATTTTAACGAAGGCTATAGGGAGAAACAAATTTGAAAGTTTTAGATTACTTTTAAGAATAGTTTGATTGACTTATAAAAGGAAATGAATATGCAGCACAAAAAATTGAGGAGGTGTGTTGAGATTTGTATAATTTTCTGTGCTGGACTGGGTTAAGTGCGTAGTAGAGATACTTGTATGTGGGTAGCAGTGTGTGGAGGTATGTGTGTGGGCGGCGTCTCGAAAGCAGATCAATGTAAACTGTTCAGTCGGTTAACAGTCGGGTATAGAAGAAAGTGCTGAGACGCGTGCAAGTGTGTATCGATGAATATATAAGAAATCCTCCATAAAATAAATATATTACTACTCTAATGTTAATCCTCAGCATCAATTTAGTGTTCCTATAACATTATTTCGGCTTCAAAGATCGACAATTCTCAACATTAGTACAAAAATCTGAGCAAACCAATAATCAGATTACCCACTACTAAATCTATCAACATTCTATTCCTCAGAAGTTCTCCCAGAAAATTTTAAGTACGCGCATCGTATCTTTTTAAAACATATCACATCATTGATCGCGTCTCGCCGCTAACAGAATCTCTAGTACCACTATTCGCCAATTTTCACTAGCCCTTTTATTGCCATAACTTGAAAGCGTATAAATGCCAGAAAGAATATCTCCATGTCCCGTAACCGGAGGCTTTTCATTTTCCAGAATTGTTGAATTTCGCGTTGTACGCCTGGAAAAGGGGCGAGAGTACACGTACGCGAGCCCACTACGATTAATCATTCTGTTTTTCGATGCTGCCTCTCCCGACTTCGTGCTACCTCGTTTTTTTTTTTTCGTTTTCGGCCAGTTATCATGGAGGAGTCGGGGGTAATTGTTTGCTCATAGTACGAATAACAAGGGCGTCAAAAGCCGGACGAGCCAGCAGATTCGTTAGGCAAGTATTTAACGAAAAATGACGCGGCGTTTCCCCGAGCTGTCTCCACCCATTCTCGTCCGGTTAGTTTGTGTTTTAACTCGTTACGTCCATCCCTTTCATCGATCAAAAAAGAACTACTACTACTACTACTACTACAAATACTAAAAGCGAGCATAATGACAAAGTAGTAACAAGAATGACTTCCCGTACTCTGGATAGTCCAGAGGATGCGGAGTCATTGGTAGTTACCTTCTTCTATGGCAGTTTGCCGGGCCTCTTCGGCTCGTAACCTCTTCTTTCTTCGGGCGCAATGCCCACTGAAACTTACATCTAAGCTCGAGACTTTCTAAATAGCAAACCAAAAAATAAAGTACAAAGGTGAAGTAAAAAGATAAATCGCGGAAGCTGATCCAAGTGCACATAAATGAACAACGATCATATAGCGATCGCTGTCCGTTCGCATCTGCATGCTCGAGCAATATTAACGTTCGTTTCGAAAACTACTCGCGATCACGACCGCGAAATTAAATAAATCGACGAGCAAAGCCAGACGCGATGACACGTTCCATTCGTGTCAGCTTTACCGTCGATTATTCGAATGAAATTCCCTGAAGCAGGTTGGTCACTCGAAAACGCGTCTACCCGATCAGAGGTTCACATCCACGGTTCTCACACATATCACCAGGGCGCAAGAGCCTCCACTAGAGAGAATGTCCCGAGATGCCTCCAACACCCGAGCTTAACACGCAACATGTACACTCTAATTTACGTACCATTTTCCTGAAATCGACTGACGAAGGCCAGTGACCATTGCGCAAAAAGTGATAAAACACATCTAAAGAAATTATATCGTTAAAATAAATATAAGTAAACTTGGAATTATAATTGTAATTTACAGCAATATTAACAGCGTGGTTACGCTTAATCGTGTAGCTAATATTACCACGCATTGTGATTGTATTGATACGTCTCCACATTTTTCGTATCTTAAGTTGTAGCGAATGAGAAGAACGACGCAATTCCACAGCCTAACCACACACACACACACACAATGTGGAAAATACGTCGTGCACGATACCCCAACACATGGTCAGCAGCTGAGAAATTTTTGCATTAATTATAGTCATCGTGCCCAATGTCTTTTTCCCATTCAAGTAACACCTGAGCACGTGAATGACATCCTGACAATGGGCACGGCAATTGTTAAATCTGAAAAGCCTAATCTAAAAGCATGATTAGTTTGTCTCATTTGTATTTAACGGACTAATGTCCTTTGATTTTACATTTTATTACTTCGTTTTGGATTATAATAACTCTGCTTTATTAATTTAATAAATTACTGAAATTTTAATATCATCAAAAAAGTAACATTAATTGAAAAAAGACTAAGACTCGATGAAATAGAATAATTGTCTCTAAATGCATTACCAAGATAGAAATAATCTTCGGCAATCTCTTCGTCAAAGCACATTTCCAAAAATGCAGAAACGGCGTTCAAAATTATTGCTTTGTTTCAAAAATCTGCCTGTCGCGAAGTTTCTTCTTGCACATAAAATTTCACACATTCTTGTACGGAAAAGAAATAAATTTTAATTCATATTTTAAATTCTACTTACGTTTATAGTATCTGAAGTCAAACAAAAGAATGTGATATATCATAATTAATATTGTCACAAAATGAATGTATCGCGTATTGCATGTATCGTCATTATCATTGAGTAAAAATTGCATCTTTCATTCCAACGAAATCGGAGGGCATCCGATTTTTCCTTCGGTACCTCTTATTTATACTAAAATTCATTGCTTAAGATTAAGTGTATTTATGTCATGCAAGTATATTCGTCTAGATATTTGCCTTTTGCAAATATTTATACTGAATACTATTATACATATTTGTCAGTACCACGAATATATTCTCAAATTTATATGTTTAAACTAATTATTAAAAAATCAATGATTATAATCGCGATGTGTAAGAAGACCTATCCTGAACTAATAAATAAAGATATGAAAAAAAATGTTACTACTCACGGGTGTAAAAAATACCCGCGGTCACTATGCTCGCAAAAAATTCTACATAATACAACCAGTCACCCGTGCCGATTCGGACCTTTCATCCTACGACATAATTGAGTGACCGGAGGAACAAAAACGCATGCGACTCACCATTCGAAGCGGAGAAGCGGAAAACGTTCCCATCGACACTGCATTATCTCAGCAAATATCATTTCAAAGACTAACATCAGGTAGGAACTGTCGAAAATCCAATGGTGGAAATGGAGGTTATGAAAAATCTGTTACAAAACAAAACACGATAAGTGATCGCTGATTATTTGGAATGTTGGAGATTGTGAAAAATGGAAATTTATTACACTCCTAACTTTAGTAATAATAAAGATTGAAATTCTAATAAACATCCATAAATGTAAAAACTGAAACTCTAATATAAAAGTGTAAAATCTAGAAATCAAAAATCTAACGATTTTTTAAATATATTAGTCATTTGTTTTATAATTTGGTATTAAGACTTTAACACTTTTTTTATTTTAATAGAAGAACAATCTTAGAAAACCCTAACCTATGAAATTTTCAATCAAATTGTATTTCTTAATCAATAGTATTGAAAGCAAAATATACAGAATACACATAATTCAAGTAAGATATGTGAAGTTACTTACATTCTTGGCTTTTGAGCCATCGTTGGAGCATTCCCAAAAAAGACAAAGAAGTTTAAGCTGTGATATGTCTATAACAAAACAGAAAATATCATTAATATTGTTAATACACAATGATAAGCATGGAAATTTAACAACAACAAAGACTAAACTCTGATAAGTATATAAATTGAAACTCTAATATAAAAGTTTGAGAATAAAACATTCACTGATTTTTGATACGTATCAGACAGTTTTATTGTACCTTAATCTTAAGATTTTAAGACTTTATTTCAATTAAAAAGGACATTTACAGCTTTCTAAATTATCAATCGTTTTATTGTATAATTAACAATATTTCACAACAAAAATATATAATAAATAGAACAAATTGAAATACAATATGTAAAACTACTTACATTCTTGAGATCCTGCAGAGGCTTTGTCTTCTTGATGCACTGACTCTATTATCGAAAAAGAATATTCAAAAGAATATAAAATAAGACCACATTACCACGACAGCAAAAATTATAACCGGCGAACAAGAGCTCTAATGTCGCGTAGAAAATTGTTTGATAAAATTTGACTACTTTCGCGTGTGATTATTTAATTGAATTTAATCAAAACGACCGTGATTGGAAAATATTGAAAAATACTTTTGCGGAGCAAACACTGACTCTACAAACCGCATTGCACGCGGTCAAAAATATTCCCTAAAAATAGGATTGTTTATGGGTAGTGTGGGGTGGGATGGGATGGGGAGTAGAAAAGAAGCGAAATATAGTTTCGATGTCTTTCATCTTTTCTCTATCAAACGTTTATTTAGAAAATAGTGCTACTTTTCTTTTACGTATGAAAAATATTAATTTAAAATTACAAGATATTTCTAGATATCGAACAAATGTTTGCGAATACCATGAATGCAATGTAAACAGTTGCAAGAATTATACTATGAATGTTCGTTACTAGAATATGAGATATACACTCCACTAATACACTAGAATACAGTTGAAAATATTTGCAAGATTTCGAAAGTTCACAACTAAATATACTTAAATAATACTACAGAAACGCATGCGAAATTTTGTTTTGAAGTACTTGAGTTTACTTGCGCGTCACCTCTATCAAAAAAAAATATATGTTACGAAGTTAAAAAATATAGTAATGTATAATGCGAAAAACACAGTAATGAAAGTAATAAAGAACCGACGCCACCAATAGGTTATAATACGTTACAAACCTGACGCAACGCTATCGACGTTATCGGTACGAAATAAGACGACTAAATGACTCCTTGTACGTTAGTTTCGCCGAGTAACTTACAAAGTGTGAGGGAGGGGGAAGGGGGACACAAGAGCCGGTGGCACAAGCAGCTACACAGTTAACGATCTAGACAAAGAAATGTATACATCAACAAAAACATTCCTATTCTACGAAGCACTTTCTTTCGAATTACGCAGCAGGTATCTTTCGGATTGCGCAGCACAATTCTTTCTCTACGTCGATATTTACAAATACCGTACAATAATTCGTAGCCCTACTGGCAACATCACAGACTCATTTGTCTAACTTATTACTTTAGTTACCTTACTTTATAATCTTAATTTCGTTAAACAAAGCAAGATTGAAACAACAGCATGGAGAAAGTGAAAAATTACTTAAAATTACTGTTCCGCAATGACACAGTATGCAGATGAAGTCTTAAACGCTTTTTGAGTGCGTATTCGCTTTTAATACTAATATAAAAATAATAAAAGTGGAACGATATTTATTTTTAAGTCCAAAATGTAGTAAGAGAATAATTTTTTCACGGTTGAAAATTTGAAGTCCATTGATATTTTCTCTATATCATTTTTATTATCACGACGTAGTACCTGAAGTTTTGGCCGATCTAATGATTTTTATTCTTAGAAATATCCTGAATGAACGGGGAATTAAGAAATGTGTAATGAAGGATATAAATAATGGAAATTAATTATGGTGGAGGAATCAACGAAGAAAAGTTATTTTGCTAATTTACGGCACAATTCACATTCAAAACGCTCAATTAATTCTACGCAAACTGATTGGAATAACACTAACTCACTACCCCCTTAGTCAACACTGTTTAAATATCTAATTTAAAATTGTACATTTATCGTTATATCTTTTGTTCATTTAGCTTTACGTGAATTTTTATATTCTCCGATTAATTGATTTCTCAACTTTTAAAACCAGTTATTTGACCGGGCCTGGTGAGATTAGTGTCAAAAGCCAGCCTGATATTTTCTTCAATTTCTGATCTTCGGTTGATTTTCAGTATTTTGCCTTCACTTTTCACCAAAAATGAGATGTGACAAACGAAATGCAATGTA
Source organism: Bombus vosnesenskii (assembly GCF_011952255.1). Classification (NCBI taxonomy): domain Eukaryota; kingdom Metazoa; phylum Arthropoda; class Insecta; order Hymenoptera; family Apidae; genus Bombus; species Bombus vosnesenskii. The sequence goes on along the minus strand of NW_022884231.1, from coordinate 19,456 downwards.
AGACCTGCTAACGTTTAGGTCATGTTGCTTCTAATTGCAACGGACTGTCGCAGCGTTAAATTCAACGATGAATTACGATCCAGATGCGAGTATTGATCCAGATTTCTGTATCGAAGAAAGCAAGGATAACACAAATCAACCTTGTTGCGTTTCGTGTAAAAGTTTTGGTCATCCTGTTCACATCAAGATTGCTCTCTCAACGCTTATTGTCAGTGTTAAAAAGGCAATGGCAAAAGAGAATGTGGAATATTAACGAAGAGCGAAACAAATAAATACGATGCGTAAGTATTAGTAGCGGAGTAAAACGAACTAAAATAAAGTTCGCAATAGTTAGAATCAGAATCGCCAAGAATACTAGTTTCTTTATTATTTCTGTTTATGCAACTTGTTCAGCAAAGACCGAGTTTACCAATGAATTAGACGTATTTGTATAATTTATATCATATATATTATTATAGATATTATTTCTATTATTATATATATATATTATATATCTTTTTAAATAATTGTTATTTTATTGCAGGAGATCTCACTTTCGAACATATGGAATTTGGCAATTTGCGTAACAATAATCGTAGAGTTTTTTTTATTTAATTTTGTTGTTCTCCTCGGTTCTATATGAACCGAAACGGATGTTATATTTCGAGATATTAATATAATATACATAGTTTTTGTATTGTTTTGTATTTGGCTTTTTCTATCCGATTGAGTTTCTGTTCCCTTCGCGTATCCTACGATATTTAGCTTTTCATGAGTGAAACTGTTCGAAAGAAGAAGATATCTGAAGAGATACAAACGCGAAGAAATGAGAAGTCAACGAATGAATGCATGACAGCCAGAAACAGTTGCAGCTTCAACTTCATAGATCCTATATCGCATTTTGTTCCAAAACCACATCATTCATAGATCTTGTTATCATCGATTCAAGAATGAATATTTTAGATTTAATAGATAACAGCTTTGTTAGTATCTCTAGATAAAACAGTGATCATCTGGCGCTGTGATGAAGGATTTTCTTTAATGCAGGTTATAATATTCTCCTTGATAATGAATCTGTTGATTCTAACACGAGATATGAATTTTCATAAATTCATAAATTTTCAGAAATTCAATTCGGAAATTCTTTCGAGACTTTATCTATCGAAACAAAAACTGTTTATACCAAACAGGCGACATTTATCTCTCGATGATGTGTGTACATCAGGAAATCTGTCCTGGCATTGATAAAGTTACTTCCAAGATTTTTAATAATGCGAATCAAACAGGTAGATACATCGATTCCTATACATTGCATCCCAAAAGTTAAAAAGTAATTGCCTTATATTATTACATAGATTTCGACGTTTAAATAGCATCCATGCTCATAATACTCATTCTGAGTTTCACAAACTTTTTATTGGAACTTAAAAGACAGTGTGTGTTCTTGCGTTGTTACTAGGGCTCAAGGCATCCAACGTTTTATTTTTTATCTCGTTATCTCGGAGTACATATCTCCACCCTTGAAGCTTTATATTTTGTTATCTCGGAGTGTATCTTCATATTTCTTCAACGTTTGTGCTAACGTTGTATTCTGTAAAATTAAAAAATTACAGAAAGAGACATAACGAAAGAGCTACGTAACCCAAAGGGAAGAATGGAAAAACGTTTGGACTACAATGAAAGATCGTTAGAACATTCGTTATAGCGTAAGTATCCCATAGCATTTCTTGATCCCTTTCGTTTTATATTCGACTCTTTTATAATTATATTATATAATTGATTAATTATTATCAAAACTAATTATTAAAAATTGTTGTTAAAATTATTATATTAGTTTATTGGATTATATTTAATAATTATAATTCACTTAATTATAATTCAGTAAAATAATGTAAAACAAAAAATGTCGTGCATCTACTATTTCCTCATAAAATGAAAGTAACTTTTGGAACAACCAAATAATTTAGCTAACTTTTAACTGTTATAACTTTTGAGTTGAGATGTTTAGGGCAGGTCTTCCTAAACTATGGTAACAGAATGTTGTTATATCTATATTTAGAGGTAGGATCGCCTTAGTTATTACTTTATTATTCGGATGGAAAACACCACATTTCTCGGAGTCGAAAAACGTTTATTGCACACACTTGGAAGGGACACGAACGAATGAACGAAAAGGATGTCTTAAACTATCGATCTGGTCTATCGGCCGTGTCTAGTAACATCTTCTAGTTATTCCCTTTTGTAACTAGCCGTCAGCATATAGATGGCGAGCGAGAACATACGTTGTCATTTTCAACACATAATTATGGGACCCTGAAAATTTTTGTGATTGTCACACGTCAGTGAAACAAAAAATGTCAATCATCTGTCATTAAAGAATCAGAAAGAACTGAAAATTATGTTTGGTGTTGTAATATCGGAAAATAAAGATGGAATTTTTTTCCCGGTTGCTCACAATTTATTAATATTAAATTGAATATACAAATATAAATTGGACAGAAAACGATATTTATTTAACTTTACAGTTATTTGGTCACTCTCGTCACAACGAATCTAACACACACGCACACACACTCTCTCTCTCTCTCTCTCTAACAACTCTATCAATTCTCTCGACTCTACTCTTCGGTGTCTCGATTAGGGGGGGGGGTTAAAATTTTTTTTGCATTTTTTAGTTGAATGCATAACATCTTAAGAATATTGTGTCAAAATTTCAAGTCGATTGGAACAAAATTGACGAAGTTACGAGTATTTTTGTACATGGCGGATTTTAGTACCTACCCGATCCAAGCGTGCTATTGTTACTTCGCAGACGTTTTTTTCTCCATATAATACCTAATCTTACCTCCAGATCTATTTATAGTACTTAACGACTTAAGTACAAACCTCCTTATACCTGTACCGCGAAGCAAAGCGCTCAACGAATTTTGAACTTACGAGAACGAGTAATGCGGGGCGCGCTTGAAATGGCAGCAAACCCCGTTCTCGATCCTTATGCCTTGAAACGTGATAGAAGGAAGAACGAGGTTTACGACGGAAGGAATCTGTGGAAACGATCGACCTTCGATAGTCCTCGAACGAAAATAGTGACGGCTACAACACTAGCAACACATGCTCACTCACCACGATAATACGATGCAATTCCAAAAAATTGACAATTTTTTTATGAAGATGGAAATGCCTAGCTGAAAAGATCCCTTTATCTCGTAATGCGGTTTAATATAAATTGTTTATAAATTTTTGTTAATATAAAAAGTATCGTTGGATGACAGTTAAAGACTGGAAAGTGACAAGTATAATATGCAAATTAAAGAAATTAATAATGATGATTTTTATCGAAAAATGTACAAAAAAGAAGAAAATTATTTTCTGCGTCAAATAAGCAATCAAATGTTCCGGCACAAGAAAATAGCACAGACATGATATCGTTTAGTTTTGATGTACACAATTGGAATTCCTGAAATATACCTTCTAAATGGCTGAAATAATTTATGGAGAAGGGAACAGTAAAATGTTAACATAAAGTAAAAACGAACAAAATTGGGAACAAAAATGAAACGTTAGATTTCAAAAATTGACAATTTTTTGTGGAAAATGGAAATGGGGTTTAATGTACATTGTCGGATGACAGTTAAAGAATGAAAACTGACAAGTAAAATATCTAAATTAAAGAAATTAAAGAATGAAAACCTGGCGGGCTCATATTTGCTTAGTTGTACAGTTTTCAGATTTTTAACACCTTCAGAGGCTCTCCATCTGATTACGTAACTCTCGAACTCGCGACTTGAGTCAAATAATCTTCCATGTTTATCTTGTAATCATCAGAGAATTCTTTTCCGTGCCTTTATTAGAAATTTCTTCACCCAAAAAGTTCATCCAAGAGAAGAGCCAAAACCAAATAGAGCCTATTCAAAGTAGGTTATTCAAAGTTTTCTTTCGCTTAGTTTGCATTTTTTTTACAAGTTTTTAGGATCATTTCCAGGTGGCGAGATAGAATTTTATAATTTTGTTTTGCCTATTTTCCGATCAATACAATGACGAATCTGGAGCGTTTCGTAAAATATCATTTAGACCACAGTCACTATGAAATCAGGTATTTTATTAGAAGAACGTTACGTTCTCATAAAGCACGTTCATCCCTGGAATACTAATGTGGTATTATAGAAGCGCAAAACAAATTCTTCTGATGTATTATAATGTTCTTTCAGTACTAGCATCGCCTGTAGGTGATCGTCGTCTCTTTTTAGCAATTTACAGCTACTGAGAAATAATCTCTATGTAATTACTGATTTTTAATATACCATATCTTGTATTTATGATAATTAAACGTACTATGCGTTTATTATAATTTATGAAAAGTAGTTCTTACCTTAATCTATCTGTGCCTCTGAGCACAAAAGCATGGATTTTACGTTTAAGCGGCTCACAAACAGAATTCAAAGATCATCTAATAAAATTAGAAAATACAACTCTCTACTTAATCAAATTCTAACACGAAAGGAAATATTTGAATCTTAGTATATCATGTAAGATTGATACTTATTGCATTTATTTAAATTTATTTAATTAATAACACTCTATAGTTGTCTTAAATTAATATAAGTGCAAAGTTAAAAACATTCAATGCATATTGGTAAATTGAACTTTATATTTCAGTGGAATAACTTTTCTCCCCTATTAAAATTATTAATTATTAGTATTTTTTATGAGCATAGCTAACATAAACTGTTTGCAGAAATAAAAAGTAAGAAGCGATTCAAGTAATTTGTTAAAAGAGTGTCTGTCGTTAAAACTATCAAACGAAGCAACAAAAGTAAAGAGAAAGGACTTAGAACTGGATGTTATTGCTTAACCTTGCTGCGATCTTCAGGTTTTTGTCCTTACTCCTTTTTTTTTTTCAACTTTGCTGACTTTAACTTGCTTTGAAAGTATCTAACAACATTGTTACGCATATGCTTGTTTGCGTTCTCTTAGCATTATACCTTTGACAAAAGACTATCGAAATATTTACATATAAAGTCTTTGGTTCTTTTTTATTCAGTAATGTTAAGACACAAGTTAACGATGGAAATCAATCATAGAAGGGAAATATTTCGAAACCTTGACTGACAGCAAAGTCGAATAGAAAGATAAATAAATATAAAATTACGCTATGACAGCTTTGTTCTTGTTCGAAATTATAATAATTAACCAATAAGGTTTCTGAAACATGCTGGGTATATCGGCAGTGGATGCTTATGGTCTACATTCCAAAATTTAGGGACGCGTTGATACAAAATTATATTACACGATGTATACACTAGATGTTACATATGTAAATAAAAGAGAAAACAGTTCGAAAAAGTTTGTTTGCAAACGACACTATCGTCATATATGCATAATTTGTTCTAAATAAATAACTTTAATAGAATGTACCGGATATTTGGACTAACAGACGCCAACGATACAATTACGATTATTCTGTATTTTCGACTTCTTTTTCGCGTAGAATCACCCCCTTCCGCTTGTACCACCAAGTTACCAACCACCCTGTATATACTGTACAAAAGATATACAGCGCGGAGGATGCCATAATGTGGTAGTAACAATCTTTCGTGGGTGAAAAGATTTCAAAGATTTTAAGGTCGTCTGCATTTTTGCTAATTATTTGCTCTACTTTTTTTATGTCTAGTATATCAGAGCGTGTTGGGACGATTTCAACGACACCTAATACAAGGTAGTTCGAGGGTAAATAAAAATGTAGGCAACAAATTTTACGTCGTAATAAGTGTCCGAAGTAGAAGAAATAGGTTTCTGTTTATATCGATGGAACGTCGGAATCGGCAGGCCGCCGAAGTCCGTATATTTTTATCACCTTGGATTACTTGTAGCGCGTGTTGGCAGGAGACATAGTAAAAACTGTAAATAACGATCGACATTGCTAAAACATTTTACTATGAAAGTGGAATTTTCATTTACTGAGCAAGTATGTAGATATGCTGCATGTGTATGAAAAGACTCAGCAGAATCTAGTAACGTCACAAGCACTGTATGCTGAACCCTATCCAGATTGCGCCCACCCTTCATGCTGTATGCGTCATATGTAAAAAATTAAGAAACACTGAATGCTTAAATACACGAAATCCTAGACGTCGTTTAGAAAATTAGGACAAAAATGAGAAAGAAAATTATTTTGTAAATTGTACATTGTAATGCGTACGAATGATAAGTTTTCCTCCATTTGATCTTATTTAAATTTTAATAATCATTCTTCTCTTCCGCCAAAATGTTCATGTTCCAAGTTGTTTGAAATACTGAAAATGTCACATTAAAATAATCGACCAATTATTTAGATAACAGGTACAATTTGTGATACTTTGAATGCTGGTACGTAACTTTTTTGGAATATGTTAAAAAGAATCTTTTCTTTCTACATGCAATATAATATACATTTCTGCAATTATAGAATCTAAAAGCAGCTGCGACTTCTCGCGATTTGCTTAGTTTTATAGACCGAAAGTCATAAAGACGCTCGCTTTGAAACCTGACGCTTTTTCTCATTAAAATTATGTAATGACCCAGTTATTGACCTTTATGTCCCAATTCATGCAAAATACATCGTGTCATAAGTAGATCCTATTTTTGAGAAACAATTTTATTTCGACCAGGTATCAGCTTTCTGCTTTTAGATTACTATATTATTATCCTTGCACTATTATCCTAACGTTTAAAGTGAAACGTAAACCACGATAAATTTCTTTTACGTCAATACTGTTTCGCCGGGAGGAACAAAAATTGTGAGAATTTTCGTAGGTCGTTTTATGACACGCACGTTCAGAGACAAGATGTTAACTTTCAAGCCACGATCTTGCCATTCAGAATGATCTCTTTCAACAATAGAATAGTTATCTGCAATATCATTTTGAGATATTCAAAGTTAGTTAGAATTTCTTTTCGTTTATAGAATCGCGATATTTACGAGTATGCTATAAAACCGATGCTACACAAACTTCATTTTTAATATAGAATAAAATGACACCGAAAAGAACGATTATTTTATTTCCATTAAAAGCGGACAATGCTTTAAAAAAGTGATATTGGACGCTCTTTTTCCAAATATCGGGTTTCCCCATTACATTATAATGTTACAGCAATGAAAGTAATTACGTATGGTTACTCTAATTAATATTCCGTCACGCCTTAAAACAGAATAACTTTTTTAAAATTACGGTAACGACATAGTTTCACTGTTGATATAACTATTATGTACTTGAACTGGGGTGATCGCTCAAGTAACTGGCGTTTCCCCGAGCTGTCTCCACCCATTCTCATCTGGTTAGTTTGTGTTCTAGCCCGTTACGTTCTTCCCTTTCATCGGCCAAAAAAAGAACTACTACTACTACTACTACTACTACTCCTACTACTACTACTACTACTACTACTACTACAAATACTAAAAGCGAGCATAGTGACAAAGTAGTAACAAGTATGACTTCCCATGCCCTGGATGATCCAGAGGTTGAGGAGTCATTGATAGTTGTCCTCTTCTATGGCAGTTTGCCGGGTCTCTTCGGCTAATAGCCTCTTCTTCTTTCGGGCGCAATGCCCGCTGAAACTTACATCTAAGCTCGAGACTTTCTAAATAGCAAACAAAAAAATAAAGTACAAAGGTGAAATAAAAAGATAAATCGCGGAAGCTGATCCAAGTACTCATGGATGAACAACGATCATATAGCGATCGCTGTCTGTTCGCACGTGCATGCTCGAGCAATATTAACGTTCGTTTCGAAAACCACTCGCGATCACGATCACGAAATTCGAAAAATCGACGGGCAAAGGCAGAGACGATGACATGTTTCATTCGCGCCAGTTCTACCGACGATTATTCGAATGAAATTCTCTGAAATAGATTGGTCACTCGAAAACGCGTCTACCCGACCACAGGTCCACCTCCACTGATTAAACTTGAAAATCCTGATCTGAGAAGATGATTAGTTTGTGTAATTTTTATTTAACGGACTAACGCTCTTTCATTTTGTATTTTACTACTTCGATTCTGATTAACTCTACTTTATTAATTTAATAGTAACTAAGTAACACTACTGTATTAATTTAATAAACCAGAACAAAATTTTAATATTGCAGAGAAGGTAGCGAAAAGACTGAGACTCGATCAAATGGAATAACTGACTCTAAATATATTACTAAGAAAGAAATAATCTCAGATAATCTCTTTATCAAAGCACATAATCGAAAATGCAGAAGCAGTGTTCAAAATTATTGCTTTGATTAACTGATATTTTAAATTCTAGGAGAAGTGAAATAAACGAACGCGACTTATTCCCTTAACCTACGGTTTATGTTTGAGAATGCCCGTAATATTTCCGTTTGGTCCGATCATCGTACTACGGGCTATGCCCGTAATATTTACGTTTGGTTCGATCATGCCCGTAGTTGTAGGTTAAGGGGTTAATATTGTCACGATTAATTCATTGCTAAAGATCAAGTATATTCGTGTAGATATTTGCCATTTGCAAATATTCATACGGAATATTAACATGCATATTTATAAATAACGCGAATATATTCTCAAGTGTATATGTTTAACTTAATTATTAAAAAACTAATTATTATCATCGCGCTGTGCAAGAAGACCTATCTTAAACTAATAAATTTGAAAAAAAGAGCGTTACTACTCACGGGTATAAAAGATACCCGCGTTCACTATGCTCGCAAAGAATTCTACGTAATACAACCAGTCACCCGTGCCGATTCGGGTCTTTTATCCTACGGCATAATTGAGTGACCAGAAGAACAGAAATGCATGCGACTCACCGTTCGAAGCAGACAAACAGAGAACGTTACCGTGGATGCTGCGCTATCCCAGCGAATTTCATCCGGGAGACTAACATCAGACAGGAACCGTTGAAAGGCTAATAATAGAAATGCAGACTGCGAAAAATCTGTTACGAAACAAAACAGGATGAGTGATCGCTGACTATTTGAAAAGTTGGAGATAATGAAAAATGAAGGTTTATTAACTTTAGTAACTTTAGCAATAATAAAGATTGAAATTCTAATAAAATTTGATAAGTATAAAAACTGAGACTCTAATATGAATGTGTAAAATCTAAAATAATCTGTAGTATGTTAGTCATTTGTTTTATAATTCGGTATTAAGACTTTAACTCTTATTTTATTTTAACGAAAAAATAACCTCAGAAAATGCTATCCTCCTAAATTTTCAGTCAAATTGTATTTCTGCATTGATAGTGATCAAAGAAAAATATACAGAATAGACATAACTGAAAGTATGTAAAAATACTTACATACTTGGCTTTTGTGCCACTGTTAGAACACTCCTGAAGAAGATGACGAAGTTGAAGTAGTGATATGTCTATAACAAAACATAAGATATTAAAATCGGTAACACATAATAACAAACGTGAAACTTTAGCAACAATAAAGACTAAACTCTAATAAATATGTAAATTGGAACTCTAATATAAAAGTTTGAGAACAACATATTCAGTGATTTTTGATGCGTATCAGCCAGTCTTATTGTACTTTAATGTTAAGATTTTAAGACTTTATTTCAATTAAAGAGGGCATTTACAGTTTTCTAAATTATCAATCATTCTTATTGTATAATAAATTTATTGTATAAGAGAACAAACTGAAATACAATATTTAAAACTACTTACATTCTTGAGCTCCTGCAGAAGCTTTGTCCTCTTGAGAGATGCACTGACTCTAATACCGAAAAAGAATATTCAAAAGAATATGAAATAGGATCACATTACCGTGAGCGTTAAAATTATAATCGGCGAACAAGAACTCTAACGTCGCGTACAAAATTATGTGATAAAATTTTATTATTTTCGCGTGTGATTATTTAATTGGATTAAATTATTAGAGTAATAAAAGACCGACGCCGCCAATACGTTAGAATATGTTGCAAACCTGACGCAACACGATCCATGTTATCGGTACGAAATAAGACGACTAAATGACTCCTTGTACGTTAGTTTCGCCGAGTAACTTACAAAGTGTGAAGGAGGGGAAGGGGGGCACAAGAGCCGGTGACACAAGCAGCTACACAGTTAACGATCTAGACAAAGAAATGTATACATCAACAAAAACATTCCTATTCTACGAAGCACTTTCTTTCGAATTACGCAGCAGGTATCTTTCCAATTGCGCAGCACAATTCTTTCTCTACATCGATATTTACAAATATCGTACAATAATTCGTAGCCCTACTGGCAACATCACAGACTCATTTGTCTAACTTATTACTTTAGTTACCTTACTTTATAATCTTAATTTCGTTAAACAAAGCAAGATTGAAACAACAGCATGGAGAAAGTGAAAAATTACTTAAAATTACTGTTCCGCAATGACACAGTATGCAGATGAAGTCTTAAGCGCTTTTTGAGTGCGTATTCGCTTTTAATACTAATATAAAAATAATAAAAGTGAAACTATATTTATTTTTAAGTCCAAAATGTAGTAAGAGAATAATTTTTTCACGGTTGAAAATTTGAAGTCCATTGATATTTTCTCTATATCATTTTTATTATCACGACGTAGTACCTGAAGTTTTGACCGATCTAATGATTTTTATTCTTAGAAATATCCTGAATGAACGGGGAATTAAGAAATGTGTAATGAAGGATATAAATAATGGAAATTAATTATGGTGGAGGAATCAACGAAGAAAAGTTATTTTGCTAATTATTATACGAATGAATATTCAAAATGTCGCTCAACGACTACTAAACTATTTAATTAACACTAACCTCACCACCCCTAGCCAAATGACTGGTTTAAATATCTAATTTAAAATTGTACATTTATCGTTATATCTTTTGTTCATTTAGCTTTACGTGAATTTATATATTCTCCGATTAATTGATTTCTCAACTTTTAAAACCAGTTATTTGACCGGGCCTGGTGAGATTAGTGTCAAAAGCCAGCCTGATATTTTCTTCAATTTCTGATCTTCGGTTGATTTTCAGTATTTTGCCTTCACTTTTCACCAAAAATTAGATGTGACAAACGAAATGGAATGTAAGACCTGCTAACGTTTAGGTCATGTTGCTTCTAATTGCAACGGACTGTGGCAGCGTTAAATTCAACGATGAATTACGATCCAGATGCAAGTATTGATCCAGATTTCTGTATCGAAGAAAGTAAGGTTAACACAAATCAACCTTGTTGCGTTTCGTGTAAAAATTCTGATCATCCTGTTCATATCAAGATTACTCTCAACGCTTATTGTTAGTGCTAAAAAGGCGATGACGAAAGAGAATTTGGAATATTAACGAAGAGCGAAACAAATAAACAACAACAAGTAACAAGAAACAAATAACTCAAAAATTACTTGCAGTAAAATTCCATCGAATAGTAAACTAGATAATTGTCCTAACCTCTGTATTCCCTTATTTCATCGCGATATATCTGATGGCTAAATATGAAAAGAGATTCCGCGAGTCGAAACGCGCCATAACTGACGCGACGATATTAGCGTATATAGCGATATTAGCGGTAGCGTTCGACTTTGTTGTCGTATTTCACCTTGTCATTATGAACAAACAGCACACTGAGGAACGTGTAATGTAAGATATTCACGCGTTGCGGGAAATGCATAAGCGATAATGAGCTTTGTAGAAATAATCAATTAATTAATATTCACTAAATACTAACACGCACGTGCACTTTCTGGGAACGCTTCACTATCCGCCGTAGATATTGCAGGTTCGAGCGGCCATGCGAGTAAGATTCGTTTCTTTAATTATAGCGGAGTTATTATAACACTCGCGATGACGTTATTTTGCGAAGCGGTAATACGCGTAATAAATTTACTATTAAGACGCGCACGTGTGTAGAACTGACGCCATTTACGTGATGGGTAACGTTAGGACGCATGCGCTAGCGGGTCGCGACGAACATATGTGGTGGTTCGCCTCGTCGATGCGGCATCGTTTAAGAGTATGTACGGTCGGCTCGGTGTAAGTTCCTATTATGAAGGAATAAAGTCGGGTCGATATGATCTCCAGGGCTGAGCTGAAAGAGTTCATACAAGCCTTGGCGGGTGCAGCGCAGATGTTAAATGTTTCAGTCAAAAAATTTCAGTTGGATAAAGATAAGGATGAGGGGATTAGGGAGATAGGAAATTTGATTAAAGGCATCCTGTCTTCCTTGGAACAATGTGGAGAGCAGAAGGCTAGAAGGAGAAAGAGAAGAAGAGAGCCTATTGAGATAGAAAGAAGGGTGGACAGGACAGAAAGAATGAAAGAAGCGATGATGACTAAAGGCGGATAGCCTAAAAGGAAAGTGGTATCGCCGGCTGAAACAATGAGAGTAGTAGAACTTAAGAGGCCCCGAAGAGGAGAGGCCACATACGCCGAGGCGTGTGGGAGGAAAATCAAGAAGGTAAGGAGTGAACAGGATTATAGTGAGGATTCTGAAGGTTGGATGAGGATAGAAAGAAGGAAAAGGGAGAGGAGGGCTCCCTTAGAGCAAGCTATCCCTATGGTGCGTCCGGGTAACAACCGGCAGGTTGTTATCGAAGAGAGAGGCGTACCAAGGAATAGGAGATGGAAGGAAGCCATTCTAGATAAAGTTGAAGAAGGTTGTGAATGGCTTCAAGTTTATAGGAAAATAATGGCGGCTAGGAGCACCTTGGAAGGAGCTATGGGGGGGGGCGTAAAACGAGAGCCGGCCATATATTCATTGAATTCGACAGGTCGGTGGCGGTGAACGAGGTGGCGGTCAAGTTAAGGGCCGCTCTGAGTGACAATACGGAGGTGGCTGCTCTCGTCAACAGAGCAACCTTACAGACCAGGAATATCGATCCCTTTACCAGCAAGGAGAAGGTCGACGCTTCCGATTACGCCATAGGAGCGGTACTTCAACAGCGCGTCAACGATACTTGGCAGCCCCTAGGTTTCATGACGAAATCGCTATCCCCCGCGCAACGAAAGTAGAACGCATACGATCGAGAATTACTCGCGATGTACACCGCGGTGAAACGATTCAGGCACGCTGTCGAAGGGAGAGATTTCGCGATTTATACTGATCACAAACCCCTACGCGTACGTATACGCGTATATAAACGTATACGCGTTTGATCAAAATCCCGACAAGTGTTCGCCGAGACAGTTTGGACACTTAGACTACGTAGGACAATTTACGACCGATATCCGACACATTAAAGGGGTAGACAATAACGTAGCCGATACTCTACCACGAATAGAAGCGATCGGGAAATCCGTCCATCATCAAACGTTAGCCGCAGCGCAAGAAGACGATACCGAGCTACGCGAAATCACTGAGTCCGGCTCTAGCGCGCTGCAATTGACAAAAATACGATTTCCCGATCAGGATGTCGGAATTTATTGCGATCTCACGAACGAAACCTCGCGACCGTACGTACCGGAACCGTTACGTCGCGCCGTATTTCAGTCGTTACATAGACTTTCCCATCCGGGAATACGCGCTACGCAAAAATTGGTGACAACACGTTTCGTCTGGCCGTCCATTAATAAAGGTTGTCGAACTTGGGCGCGACAGTGTATACCATGTTAACGCTGCAAAGTCACCAGGCACGTATCCTAGCATGTCGGAACGTTCAAAACGTTAGAAGGCCGGTTCCAACACATACACTAGACATTATCGTCATGCCATATTCACAAGGTTATCGATATTATCCAAAGTGTATCGATCGTTTCTCGCGTTGGCCCGAAGCCACTCCCATCGTCGATATGGAAGCGCCAACCGTTGCTTCGGCCGTCCTTTCCACTTGGATAGCTCGGATGGTAGAGCGCCTACACAGACAATTAAAAGCGGCGATAAAGTGTCTCGACACGAGCAACTGGATCGACATTTTACCCATTATATTATTAAGCATTCGAACCGCGATAAAGGAGGACTTAAACACAACGGCAGCCGAAATGATTTACGGCACCGGCATACGATTGCCGGCGAAATTTTTCATAGCAACCGAGCAGCAGGCCAACTCGGAGTACGCGAACCGGCTTAAAGAAGGGATGGGGAAGGTCAGGCCGCATCCGGTCACGCATCAAGGCGAAAAGAAAATTTTCGTTTTCTTAGAATTAGAAACCGTATGTTTTCTTATGTCATGACGCGATAGGGGGCCCTTTCCAGCCGCCGTATGACGGAACGTTTGAAGTCATAAAAAGAGGCGAAAAAATTACACCGCCGAAATTAATAATCGCGACGTAACGGTTTCCACAGACCGTCTAAAACCGGCGTTTGTAGTATAAGGAAAAATCGCCGTATCTCTTGACATACTAATTCCGGTAGATCAGGCGAACGCGAACGACGAAAACAGCGCAAGCAGCGATCGAATCGCGGAAGAAAACTCCAGGAATAGGTATGTTGCGCGGTCCGGACGTAGGGTCCGCTTTATCGATCAGTTCCCGGCAGGTTTCGGTTAGACGTCGTAAATTGTCGGATCGAGTGTATCGATAATTAAAAAAAAAAAAAGAAAATAACGATGACAAATAGAAACTCTGTAAATATTTCAAAAGTTTAACTTAATAAAAACGTTATCACTGGTAGGGGGTGATGTAGCGGCACATGAGTCAGAACACAATTTAAATGATGTTGTTGCTTTGCCTCGGAGTATCAAGACCGTTAGGTTCCAAGTAATGTAAGAACAAATAATATCCGGGCAAAACAATGTCGCCGCTTCGTGCAACCGTCAAACGTAGAAGACTTCGATTTTCCGGTTCTCTCCCGATCAGCATAAATAAACGGACGCAACCGAAAAGAATTTAATTATCTAGAGTTATCAACCAGTTATCTATCGAATATTTATTAGCGATCTTACTTTGCGAATTATACACTGTACGGGCGTCTTAGCGATTATGGTTTGCATACATATTGATTCAATTATTTTAAATATATTCGACAATTTCAACAACGAGCAATCTCGTCTAATGCATTTCACGATCAAACATTGTCTACAAAAGTCATCTACAACAATATTTCTGAAGTGCGATCGACAATACACATAAAAGAAATGCCGAAAGCAAGAAGGAATCGTAGAGGTAGAGGCTATACCAGCAGGAAACGTGCAAAAAACGTTTGACTAAACGTTTCCCGAAATTAGAAGAGAAGAAGAAAAAATTAGAAAAAATTAGGAATACCTTAAAATTAGGAAACCACAGAACAAACAGAAATTAGTTTTATCCATCGAACTCACCTATACCCGAACGCGATCTAGGGCTGCATTGCCAATAGTTTAGGAAAGCGATAATTATTCTCGTTTTATAAACTACATAGAGAGTTAAGACCAGAATTTTGATAATAAATATATAAGTAAATAAAATCGAATAAATTACCAGTTACGAGACATTGAAATTATTTATTTATTCCTAGAAAACTGTAATCCTTCCCGCGCTAGTACTCTCCAACCCACAGCAGCTAAGCTGGAACGTGGAGTTTATTTACCAGTCGTATTAATACAATAGTTAATGCTACTCCTACAGTCATATCAACGAATTAGAATATCAAGAATATGACAGTTTGAAAATTAAAAATAGTGTTGCACTTTAGAAAGGCGCGAGAGTTTAACGAGTATTTCTGGTGGCAGCAACTACAGTTTTGATTCAAGCGTCAATTTGAGAAAGCTAGGGCCCGAAATCGAGAATAATAAGTAACGGTTACGAATACCGAAGATCAAAACCGGATCGTAACAGTAAATAATGATTAGGAAAGATAACGAATAAATGGAACTTGTTAATAATAATAATAGTAACAAGAATAAGTTTCCTTAAATATCATAAAATGCATTTACCTTAAATTTCTGCCAACGAAAATTCTTGAATTTGATACAAAATGATAGCTAATAAAATGAATGAAACAAAAGCTTTAAAAAACAACTAATATTAACAGGAATGGGAATAAGGGAAGGGTTGCATATACAAGGATGCGTAAGAGTGCACTTAGAAAAATCAAAATAATTGAAAATATAATTAGAACGCGGGAAGAAGATATCGCCCGAAAATTGTATATTATTTATTTAGTAAAAATTTTATTTATTTCTATTACATATGTCTATGGAAGATTCAGAGGCCAATTAGCGTAAATCCTACTTTCTCTGAAAAGGACTTACGTAGCTCCAAAAATAATTTATTCTTAAAAATTTTAATTAATAAATCAATTAACTCGCTACTTTCATGCATATATAGTAGATTACGGTATTGACCACGAAATTACTAAGCACAATTATTTCGAGCATAAGCACAAACAATGAGAATCATTTCGAAGTCGTGACAAGTCTAAGCATTATCGTTTGTTATGTAAAAAATAATTGTACACTGCTTAACTGAATTAAGCAAAAAAAGATGAAAATACACGTATTTCCAGGAAATTGCCCTTTTTCTGCTAGTGAATTCCAATATTTATCTAATGAGCAAAATTTATTCGATTGCGATAATGGCGAACGAGACGAAAATTTAAAAAAGAAAACTGTCACATGAAAACTCTGCTGGATGATTTTCCACTTTATAAGATTAACGGTTCATCGATCAATGTTTTCCAAAACTCATTGTACAGGAGTACTTTTATGTTTTTTGACAGACCTGAGCAAAATACCTGACCTGCTAGACTTTGCAGTTACAAAGGGACTAAACGCAAATAAACTAAACATAGCATCCAGCCTCGAGCTCAGCTCCGAACATACGCCCATAATAATTTCATACAGAAACAAACCAATACTTTACAGCAGCACAGAGAAGCTATGCAATAAAACCACCAAATGGCAAATATTCAAAGAAATAATAGACAGCAAAATCAGCTGCAACATCCCACTGAAAACACCTGAACACATCGATCAAGCAGTAACAACACTCACAGAAACTATCCAAGAAGCAGCAAGGGCAACCACTATACCTGAAACAAACAACAGACAAACAAAAACAGTTCCACTAGACATCCTCGAAAAAATTAGAGAAAAAAGAAAAGCGAAAGCAAAATGGCAAAAACACAGAACAAAAGAAAACAAAAAACACCTAAACAAACTCACAAAATAAATAAAGAACAAAATAAAAGAGCACAACAACAACGAGTTCACAAAGTTCATCGAGTCACTATCTGCTCACGAAAACAACAATTACTCCCTATGGAAAGTCACAAAAAATAAAGAAGACAACAAAAATGGTACCAACAATCAGAAGAGCAGACAACACATGGGCAAGAAGCAACGAAGAGCAAGCTGAAGAATTTTCCAACCACCTAGGCAACACATTCACCCCACACAACATCAACAATAGCAACCACAATAGTCATACGGACGAGGATGCGCTAACTACTAGTACACCAACTGACAATCACCATACCCAAAGCAACCGCACAAGAAATCAGAAACATAATTGAGGAAACAAAAAACAATAAAGCACCAGGAATCGACCTAATTAACAGCCAAATCTTGAAAAACCTTCCGCCAAAAGCGACAAGACAAACCACAATAATAGTAAACGCAATACTAAGAATACAATACATTCCAAAATCTTGGAATCTGGCAAAAATCATAATGATACCCAAACCAGGCAAGGACCCACACGAAACCAAGTCCTACAGACCAATCTCACTACTTCCGGTGTTCTCTAAGATAGTAGAGAAAATAATCTACGACCGGATAAAACTAATAATAGAGAAGAACCATCTAATACCGGATCACCAATTCGGATTCAGAAACAAACACTCCACAATAAAACAAACGCAAAGACTCGTCAATGAAATCCTACAGGCGCTGGAAACAAAACAATACTGCACGGCACTCTTTATGGACATCGAAAAAGCATTCGATAAAATAAACCACACTAGCCTACTACAATCAATCAGGAAACAGTTCTCGGGGCAGATATACCAACTAATCAAATCATACCTAAGCAACAGAAGCTTCATAGTAAAAATCAAAAAGACACACTCGGAAGCTAAAGAAATCAAGGCAGGAGTTCCGCAAGGAAGCGTCCTAGGACCAATTTTATACACATTATACACGGCCAACATACCAACAACTAACAATAGCAAAATACTGACATTCGCGGATCCCACAGCTGTACTAGTCAGGCACACTAACCCTGCAACAGCAGTTACATTACTACAAGAACATATCACAAAAATAGAAAAGTGGTTTCAAGCGAAACAAATCAAAGCAAACCCCGATAAATGCAAACATATTACATCCACACTGCGAAAACAGAAACCACCAAACATTGTACTAAACGGCACACACATAATACAAACAAGGCAAGTCAAATACCTAGGACTCCACTTAGATACACGACTCACATGGAAACAGCATATTACAGCAACAATAGACAAAATACAGATGGCAAGGAGACAAATGTACTGGCTAACAAGTCGAAAATCCAAACTAAGCATAGAAAACAAACTAAAAATATATAAAATGGTCATAAAACCATACTGGACGTACGGAATAACACTATGGGGAACAGCAGCAATGAGCCATATAATCAAAATAGAGGCATCGCACTCTAAAATACTCAGAACAATAGTAAACGCGCCATGGTACGTTAGAAACGAGGACATTTGGAAAGACCTGGGAATACCAACGGTCAAGGAGGAGATCAACAAGAGTGCAAGAAGGTACGGAGAAAGAATAGCAACGCATCTAAATCGGCTGGCAGCGGAAACGGTCGACACATCAAGCATAAAAAGAAGATTAAAAAGGAAACACCCAGCCGATCTCACAGAGGACATAACCCAACAAACACGATGGTGGTACCCCGCTGGGGGTAGCCACCCACATGTTATATTAGTATACAGCTACAACATTTTACCAAATGTCCTACTGGACAAATTGTAAAATCCAAATAAATAAATAAAAAAACTTTCAAATAGAAATTCGTTGTTTATTGTGAATACACATATGTAATTTAGATTTTTCTTAGGCAATAAACATTATATATATGTAAATTCTATAGAATTTAGAATATCAACCGACGGTTTGACTTTCAATGTGTTTACTGGGAGTCGGTCGAACGATATGAATGTGTTTACTGGGAGTCGGTCGAACGATATGAATAGAGGAGGGCGGGGACTTGGGATAGAAAATAAAACAGGACTTGGAGAAGCGAAGATTGAACAAAGAAAAAAGCAAGTTAAGAGCCAGAAGGAGAAAGAGAAGACTTAGACAATCGATTGTTGAGTTTTTACAAATCGATCGCCTGATTTCCGAAAATATTACAACATTCCATATATATGTCGGAGATGAAAGAACACCGGAGCCTTTGGAATTTTGTATAATCCCGCAACATTGAAACCTAGAGTCTACTATAGCTGTAATTAAACAATTGTAGTTATTCAATCCGATTGTAATTGTTCGAGAATTGTGATAATGAGCTTGGGCTCGAGGCGACAGCCAGTCGCCGAACGTGAACCACAGTCACGGGATGAACGCCTTGTCTAACAAAGGCATGGAATAATTCTATAGCTCTCC
>NW_022884230.1:0-14448 GCF_011952255.1 Bombus vosnesenskii | reverse complement strand
CTTGAAAATCCTGATCTGAGAAGATGATTAGTTTGTGTAATTTTTATTTAACGGACTAACGCTCTTTCATTTTGTATTTTACTACTTCGATTCTGATTAACTCTACTTTATTAATTTAATAGTAACTAAGTAACACTACTGTATTAATTTAATAAACCAGAACAAAATTTTAATATGGCAGAGAAGGTAGCGAAAAAGACTGAGACTCGATCAAATGGAATAACTGACTCTAAATATATTACTAAGAAAGAAATAATCTCAGATAATCTCTTTATCAAAGCACATAATCGAAAATGCAGAAGCAGTGTTCAAAATTATTGCTTTGATTAACTGATATTTTAAATTCTAGGAGAAGTGAAATAAACGAACGCGACTTATTCCCTTAACCTACGATTTATGTTTGAGAATGCCCGTAATATTTACGTTTGGTCCGATCATCGTACTACGGGCTATGCCCGTAATATTTACGTTTGGTTCGATCATCGTACTACGGGCTATGTCCGTAGTTGTAGGTTAAGGGGTTAATATTGTCACGATTAATTCATTGCTAAAGATCAAGTATATTCGTGTAGATATTTGCCATTTGCAAATATTCATACGGAATATTAACATGCATATTTATAAATAACGCGAATATATTCTCAAGTGTATATGTTTAACTTAATTATTAAAAAACTAATTATTATCATCGCGCCGTGCAAGAAGACCTATCTTAAACTAATAAATTTGAAAAAAAGAGCGTTACTACTCACGGGTATAAAAGATACCCGCGTTCACTATGCTCGCAAAGAATTCTACGTAATACAACCAGTCACCCGTGCCGATTCGGGTCTTTTATCCTACGGCATAATTGAGTGACCAGAAGAACAGAAATGCATGCGACTCACCGTTCGATGCAGACAAACAGAGAACGTTACCGTGGATGCTGCGCTATCCCAGCGAATTTCATCCGGGAGACTAACATCAGACAGGAACCGTTGAAAGGCTAATAATAGAAATGCAGACTGCGAAAAATCTGTTACGAAACAAAACAGGATGAGCGATCGCTGACTATTTGAAAAGTTGGAGATAATGAAAAATGAAGGTTTATTAACTTTAGTAACTTTAGCAATAATAAAGATTGAAATTCTAATAAAATTTGATAAGTATAAAAACTGAGACTCTAGTATGAATGTGTAAAATCTAAAATAATCTGTAGTATGTTAGTCATTTGTTTTATAATTCGGTATTAAGACTTTAACTCTTATTTTATTTTAACGAAAAAATACCCTCAGAAAATGCTATCCTCCTAAATTTTCAGTCAAATTGTATTTCTGCATTGATAGTGATCAAAGAAAAATATACAGAATAGACATAACTGAAAGTAAGTATGTAAAATACTTACATACTTGGCTTTTGTGCCACTGTTAGAACACTCCTGAAGAAGATGACGAAGTTGAAGTAGTGATATGTCTATAACAAAACATAAGATATTAAAATCGGTAACACATAATAACAAACGTGAAACTTTAGCAACAATAAAGACTAAACTCTAATAAATATGTAAATTGGAACTCTAATATAAAAGTTTGAGAACAACATATTCAGTGATTTTTGATGCGTATCAGCCAGTCTTATTGTACTTTAATGTTAAGATTTTAAGACTTTATTTCAATTAAAGAGGGCATTTACAGTTTTCTAAATTATCAATCATTTTTATTGTATAATAAATTTATTGTATAAGAGAACAAACTGAAATACAATATTTAAAACTACTTACATTCTTGAGCTCCTGCAGAAGCTTTGTCCTCTTGAGAGATGCACTGACTCTAATACCGAAGAAGAATATTCAAAAGAATATGAAATAGGATCACATTACCGTGAGCGTTAAAATTATAATCGGCGAACAAGAACTCTAACGTCGCGTACAAAATTATGTGATAAAATTTTATTATTTTCGCGTGTGATTATTTAATTGGATTAAATTATTAGAGTAATAAAAGACCGACGCCGCCAATACGTTAGAATATGTTGCAAACCCGACGCAACACGATCCATGTTATCGGTACGAAATAAGACGACTAAATGACTCCTTGTACGTTAGTTTCGCCGAGTAACTTACAAAGTGTGAAGGAGGGGAAGGGGGGCACAAGAGCCGGTGACACAAGCAGCTACACAGTTAACGATCTAGACAAAGAAATGTATACATCAACAAAAACATTCCTATTCTACGAAGCACTTTCTTTCGAATTACGCAGCAGGTATCTTTCCAATTGCGCAGCACAATTCTTTCTCTACATCGATATTTACAAATATCGTACAATAATTCGTAGCCCTACTGGCAACATCACAGACTCATTTGTCTAACTTATTACTTTAGTTACCCTACTTTATAATCTTAATTTCGTTAAACAAAGCAAGATTGAAACAACAGCATGGAGAAAGTGAAAAATTACTTAAAATTACTGTTCCGCAATGACACAGTATGCAGATGAAGTCTTAAGCGCTTTTTGAGTGCGTATTCGCTTTTAATACTAATATAAAAATAATAAAAGTGAAACTATATTTATTTTTAAGTCCAAAATGTAGTAAGAGAATAATTTTTTCACGGTTGAAAATTTGAAGTCCATTGATATTTTCTCTATATCATTTTTATTATCACGACGTAGTACCTGGAGTTTTGACCGATCTAATGATTTTTATTCTTAGAAATATCCTGAATGAACGGGGAATTAAGAAATGTGTAATGAAGGATATAAATAATGGAAATTAATTATGGTGGAGGAATCAACGAAGAAAAGTTATTTTGCTAATTATTATACGAATGAATATTCAAAATGTCGCTCAACGACTACTAAACTATTTAATTAACACTAACCTCACCACCCCTAGCCAAATGACTGGTTTAAATATCTAATTTAAAATTGTACATTTATCGTTATATCTTTTGTTCATTTAGCTTTACGTGAATTTTTATATTCTCCGATTAATTGATTTCTCAACTTTTAAAACCAGTTATTTGACCGGGCCTGGTGAGATTAGTGTCAAAAGCCAGCCTGATATTTTCTTCAATTTCTGATCTTCGGTTGATTTTCAGTATTTTGCCTTCACTTTTCACCAAAAATTAGATGTGACAAACGAAATGGAATGTAAGACCTGCTAACGTTGCTTCTAATTGCAACGGACTGTGGCAGCGTTAAATTCAACGATGAATTACGATCCAGATGCAAGTATTGATCCAGATTTCTGTATCGAAGAAAGTAAGGTTAACACAAATCAACCTTGTTGCGTTTCGTGTAAAAATTCTGATCATCCTGTTCATATCAAGATTACTCTCAACGCTTATTGTTAGTGCTAAAAAGGCGATGACAAAAGAGAATTTGGAATATTAACGAAGAGCGAAACAAATAAACAACAACAAGTAACAAGAAACAAATAACTCAAAAATTACTTGCAGTAAAATTCCATCGAATAGTAAACTAGATAATTGTCCTAACCTCTGTATTCCCTTATCTCATCGCGATATATCTGATGGCTAAATATGAAAAGAGATTCCGCGAGTCGAAACGCGCCATAACTGACGCGACGATATTAGCGTATATAGCGATATTAGCGGTAGCGTTCGACTTTGTTGTCGTATTTCACCTTGTCATTATGAACAAACAGCACACTGAGGAACGTGTAATGTAAGATATTCACGCGTTGCGGGAAATGCATAAGCGATAATGAGCTTTGTAGAAATAATCAATTAATTAATATTCACTAAATACTAACACGCACGTGCACTTTCTGGGAACGCTTCACTATCCGCCGTAGATATTGCAGGTTCGAGCGGCCATGCGAGTAAGATTCGTTTCTTTAATTATAGCGGAGTTATTATAACACTCGCGATGACGTTATTTTGCGAAGCGGTAATACGCGTAATAAATTTACTATTAAGACGCGCACGTGTGTAGAACTGACGCCATTTACGTGATGGGTAACGTTAGGACGCATGCGCTAGCGGGTCGCGACGAACATATGTGGTGGTTCGCCCCGTCGATGCGGCATCGTTTAAGAGTATGTACGGTCGGCTCGGTGTAAGTTCCTATTATGAAGGAATAAAGTCGGGTCGATATGATCTCCAGGGCTGAGCTGAAAGAGTTCATACAAGCCTTGGCGGGTGCAGCGCAGATGTTAAATGTTTCAGTCAAAAAATTTCAGTTGGATAAAGATAAGGATGAGGGGATTAGGGAGATAGGAAATTTGATTAAAGGCATCCTGTCTTCCTTGGAACAATGTGGAGAGCAGAAGGCTAGAAGGAGAAAGAGAAGAAGAGAGCCTATTGAGATAGAAAGAAGGGTGGACAGGACAGAAAGAATGAAAGAAGCGATGATGACTAAAGGCGGATAGCCTAAAAGGAAAGTGGTATCGCCGGCTGAAACAATGAGAGTAGTAGAACTTAAGAGGCCCCGAAGAGGAGAGGCCACATACGCCGAGGCGTGTGGGAGGAAAATCAAGAAGGTAAGGAGTGAACAGGATTATAGTGAGGATTCTGAAGGTTGGATGAGGATAGAAAGAAGGAAAAGGGAGAGGAGGGCTCCCTTAGAGCAAGCTATCCCTATGGTGCGTCCGGGTAACAACCGGCAGGTTGTTATCGAAGAGAGAGGCGTACCAAGGAATAGGAGATGGAAGGAAGCCATTCTAGATAAAGTTGAAGAAGGTTGTGAATGGCTTCAAGTTTATAGGAAAATAATGGCGGCTAGGAGCACCTTGGAAGGAGCTATGGGGGGGCGTAAAACGAGAGCCGGCCATATATTCATTGAATTCGACAGGTCGGTGGCGGTGAACGAGGTGGCGGTGAACGAGGTGGCGGTCAAGTTAAGAGCCGCTCTGAGTGACAATACGGAGGTGGCTGCTCTCGTCAACAGAGCAACCTTACAGACCAGGAATATCGATCCCTTTACCAGCAAGGAGAAGGTCGACGCTTCCGATTACGCCATAGGAGCGGTACTTCAACAGCGCGTCAACGATACTTGGCAGCCCCTAGGTTTAATGACGAAATCGCTATCCCCCGCGCAACGAAAGTAGAACGCATACGATCGAGAATTACTCGCGATGTACACCGCGCTGAAACGATTCAGGCACGCTGTCGAAGGGAGAGATTTCGCGATTTATACTGATCACAAACCCCTACGCGTACGTATACGCGTATATAAACGTATACGCGTTTGATCAAAATCCCGACAAGTGTTCGCCGAGACAGTTTGGACACTTAGACTACGTAGGACAATTTACGACCGATATCCGACACACTAAAGGGGTAGACAATAACGTAGCCGATACTCTACCACGAATAGAAGCGATCGGGAAATCCGTCCATCATCAAACGTTAGCCGCAGCGCAAGAAGACGATACCGAGCTACGCGAAATCACTGAGTCCGGCTCTAGCGCGCTGCAATTGACAAAAATACGATTTCCCGATCAGGATGTCGGAATTTATTGCGATCTCACGAACGAAACCGCGCGACCGTACGTACCGGAACCGTTACGTCGCGCCGTATTTCAGTCGTTACATAGACTTTCCCATCCGGGAATACGCGCTACGCAAAAATTGGTGATAACACGTTTCGTCTGGCCGTCCATTAATAAAGGTTGTCGAACTTGGGCGCGACAGTGTATACCATGTTAACGCTGCAAAGTCACCAGGCACGTATCCTAGCATGTCGGAACGTTCAAAACGTTAGCAGGCCGGTTCCAACACATACACTAGACATTATCGTCATGCCATATTCACAAGGTTATCGATATTATCCAAAGTGTATCGATCGTTTCTCGCGTTGGCCCGAAGCCACTCCCATCGTCGATATGGGAGCGCCAACCGTTGCTTCGGCCGTCCTTTCCACTTGGATAGCTCGGATGGTAGAGCGCCTACACAGACAATTAAAAGCGGCGATAAAGTGTCTCGACACGAGCAACTGGACCGACATTTTACCCATTATATTATTAAGCATTCGAACCGCGATAAAGGAGGACTTAAACACAACGGCAGCCGAAATGATTTACGGCACCGGCATACGATTGCCGGCGAAATTTTTCATAGCAACCGAGCAGCAGGCCAACTCGGAGTACGCGAACCGGCTTAAAGAAGGGATGGGGAAGGTCAGGCCGCATCCGGTCACGCATCAAGGCGAAAAGAAAATTTTCGTTTTCTTAGAATTAGAAACCGTATGTTTTCTTATGTCATGACGCGATAGGGGGCCCTTTCCAGCCGCCGAATGACGGACCGTTTGAAGTCATAAAAAGAGGCGAAAAAATTACACCGCCGAAATTAATAATCGCGACGTAACGGTTTCCACAGACCGTCTAAAACCGGCGTTTGTAGTATAAGGAAAAATCGCCGTATCTCTTGACATACTAATTCCGGTAGATCAGGCGAACGCGAACGACGAAAACAGCGCAAGCAGCGATCGAATCGCGGAAGAAAACTCCAGGAATAGGTATGTTGCGCGGTCCGGACGTAGGGTCCGCTTTAACGATCAGTTCCCGGCAGGTTTCGGTTAGACGTCGTAAATTGTCGGATCGAGTGTATCGATAATTAAAAAAAAAAAAAAAGAAAATAACGATGACAAATAGAAACCCTGTAAATATTTCAAAAGTTTAACTTAATAAAAACGTTATCACTGGTAGGGGGTGATGTAGCGGCACATGAGTCAGAACACAATTTAAATGATGTTGTTGTTTTGCCTCGGAGTAGCAAGACCGTTAGGTTCCAAGTAATGTAAGAACAAATAATATCCGGGCAAAACAATGTCGCCGCTTCGTGCAACCGTCAAACGTAGAAGACTTCGATTTCCCGGTTCTCTCCCGATCAGCATAAATAAACGGACGCAACCGAAAAGAATTTAATTATCTAGAGTTATCAACCAGTTATCTATCGAATATTTATTAGCGATCTTACTTTGCGAATTATACACTGTACGGGCGTCTTAGCGATTATGGTTTGCATACATATTGATTCAATTATTTTAAATATATTCGACAATTTCAACAACGAGCAATCTCGTCTAATGCATTTCACGATCAAACATTGTCTACAAAAGTCATCTACAACAATATTTCTGAAGTGCGATCGACAATACACATAAAAGAAATGCCGAAAGCAAGAAGGAATCGTAGAGGTAGAGGCTATACCAGCAGGAAACGTGCAAAAAACGTTTGACTAAACGTTTCCCGAAATTAGAAGAGAAGAAGAAAAAATTAGAAAAAATTAGGAATACCTTAAAATTAGGAAACCACAGAACAAACAGAAATTAGTTTTATCCATCGAACTCACCTATACCCGAACGCGATCTAGGGCTGCATTGCCAATAGTTTAGAAAGCGATAATTATTCTCGTTTTATAAACTACATAGAGAGTTAAGACCAGAATTTTGATAATAAATATATAAGTAAATAAAATCGAATAAATTACCAGTTACGAGACATTGAAATTATTTATTTATTCCTAGAAAACTGTAATCCTTCCCGCGCTAGTACTCTCCTACCCACAGCAGCTAAGCTGGAACGTGGAGTTTATTTACCAGTCGTATTAGTACAATAGTTAATGCTACTCCTACAGTCATATCAACGAATTAGAATATCAAGAATATGACAGTTTGAAAATTAAAAATAGTGTTGCACTTTAGAAAGGCGCGAGAGTTTAACGAGTATTTCTGGTGGCAGCAACTACAGTTTTGATTCAAGCGTCAATTTGAGAAAGCTAGGGCCCGAAATCGAGAATAATAAGTAACGGTTACGAATACCGAAGATCAAAACCGGATCGTAACAGTAAATAATGATTAGGAAAGATAACGAATAAATGGAACTTGTTAATAATAATAATAGTAACAAGAATAAGTTTCCTTAAATATCATAAAATGCATTTACCTTAAATTTCTGCCAACAAAAATTCTTGAATTTGATACAAAATGATAGCTAATAAAATGAATGAAACAAAAGCTTTAAAAAACAACTAATATTAACAGCAATGGGAATAAGGGAAGGGTTGCATATACAAGGATGCGTAAGAGTGCACTTAGAAAAATCAAAATAATTGAAAATATAATTAGAACGCAGGAAGAAGATATCGCCCGAAAATTGTATATTATTTATTTAGTAAAAATTTTATTTATTTCTATTACATATGTCTATGGAAGATTCAGAGGCCAATTAGCGTTAATCCTTCTTTCTCTGAAAAGGACTTACGTAGCTCCAAAAATAATTTATTCTTAAAAATTTTAATTAATAAATCAATTAACCCGCTACTTTCATGCATATATAGTAGATTACGGTATTGACCACGAAATTACTAAGCACAATTATTCCGAGCATAAGCACAAACAATGAGAATCATTTCGAAGTCGTGACAAGTCTAAGCATTATCGTTCGTTATGTAAAAAATAATTGTACACTGCTTAACTGAATTAAGCAAAAAAAGATGAAAATACACGTATTTCCAGGAAATTGCCCTTTTTCTGCTAGTGAATTCCAACATTTATCTAATGAGCAAAATTTATTCGATTGCGATAATGGCGAACGAGACGAAAATTTAAAAAAGAAAACTGTCACATGAAAACTCTGCTGGATGATTTTCCACTTTATAAGATTAACGGTTCATCGATCAATGTTTTCCAAAACTCATTGTACAGGAGTACCTTTATGTTTTTTGACAGACCTGAGCAAAATACCTGACCTGCTAGACTTTGCAGTTACAAAGGGACTAAACGCAAATAAACTAAACATAGCATCCAGCCTCGAGCTCAGCTCCGAACATACGCCCATAATAATTTCATACAGAAACAAACCAATACTTTACAGCAGCACAGAGAAGCTATGCAATAAAACCACCAAATGGCAAATATTCAAAGAAATAATAGACAGCAAAATCAGCTGCAACATCCCACTGAAAACACCTGAACACATCGATCAAGCAGTAACAACACTCACAGAAACTATCCAAGAAGCAGCAAGGGCAACCACTATACCTGAAACAAACAACAGACAAACAAAAACAGTTCCACTAGACATCCTCGAAAAAATTAGAGAACAAAGAAAAGCGAAAGCAAAATGGCAAAAACACAGAACAAAAGAAAACAAAAAAACACCTAAACAAACTCACAAAATAAATAAAGAACAAAATAAAAGAGCACAACAACAACGAGTTCACAAAGTTCATCGAGTCACTATCTGCTCACGAAAACAACAATTACTCCCTATGGAAAGTCACAAAAAATAAAGAAGACAACAAAAATGGTACCAACAATCAGAAGAGCAGACAACACATGGGCAAGAAGCAACGAAGAGCAAGCTGAAGAATTTTCCAACCACCTAGGCAACACATTCACCCCACACAACATCAACAATAGCAACCACAATAGTCATACGGACGAGGATGCGCTAACTACTAGTACACCAACTGACAATCACCATACCCAAAGCAACCGCACAAGAAATCAGGAACATAATTGAGGAAACAAAAAACAATAAAGCACCAGGAATCGACCTAATTAACAGCCAAATCTTGAAAAACCTTCCGCCGAAAGCGATAAGACAAACCACAATAATAGTAAACGCAATACTAAGAATACAATACTTTCCAAAAGCTTGGAAACTGGCAAAAATCATAATGATACCCAAACCAGGCAAGGACCCACACGAAACCAAGTCCTACAGACCAATCTCACTACTTCCGGTGTTCTCTAAGATAGTAGAGAAAATAATCTACGACCGGATAAAACTAATAATAGAGAAGAACCATCTAATACCGGATCACCAATTCGGATTCAGAAACAAACACTCCACAATAAAACAAACGCAAAGACTCGTCAATGAAATCCTACAGGCGCTGGAAACAAAACAATACTGCACGGCACTCTTTATGGACATCGAAAAAGCATTCGATAAAATAAACCACACTAGCCTACAACAATCAATCAGGAAACAGTTCTCGGGGCAGATATAC
The DNA here is from genome assembly GCF_011952255.1 of Bombus vosnesenskii. Lineage (NCBI taxonomy): Eukaryota > Metazoa > Arthropoda > Insecta > Hymenoptera > Apidae > Bombus > Bombus vosnesenskii. The sequence goes on along the minus strand of NW_022884230.1, from coordinate 4,487 downwards.
CAACTAATCAAATCATACCTAAGCAACAGAAGCTTCATAGTGAAAATCAAAAAGACACACTCGGAAGCTAAAGAAATCAAGGCAGGAGTTCCGCAAGGAAGCGTCCTAGGACCAATTTTATACACATTATACACGGCCAACATACCAACAACTAACAATAGCAAAATACTGACATTCGCGGATCACACAGCTGTACTAGTCAGGCACACTAACCCTGCAACAGCAGTTACATTACTACAAGAACATATCACAAAAATAGAAAAGTGGTTTCAAGCGAAACAAATCAAAGCAAACCCCGATAAATGCAAACATATTACATCCACACTGCGAAAACAGAAACCACCAAACATTGTACTAAACGGCACACACATAATACAAACAAGGCAAGTCAAATACCTAGGACTCCACTTAGATACACGACTCACATGGAAACAGCATATTATAGCAACAATAGACAAAATACAGATGGCAAGGAGACAAATGTACTGGCTAACAAGTCGAAAATCCAAACTAAGCATAGAAAACAAACTAAAAATATATAAAATGGTCATAAAACCAATCTGGACGTACGGAATAACACTATGGGGAACAGCAGCAATGAGCCATATAATCAAAATAGAGGCATCGCACTCTAAAATACTCAGAACAATAGTAAACGCGCCATGGTACGTTAGAAACGAGGACATTCGGAAAGACCTGGGAATACCAACGGTCAAGGAGGAGATCAACAAAAGTGCAAGAAGGTACGTAGAAAGAATAGCAACGCACCTAAACCGGCTGGCAGCGGAAACGGTCGACACATCAAGCATAAAAAGAAGATTAAAAAGGAAACACCCAACCGATCTCACAGAGGACATAACCCAACAAACACGATGGTGGTACCCCGCTGGGGGTAGCCACCCACATGTTATATTAGTATACAGCTCCAACATTTTACCAAATGTCCTACTGGACAAATTGTAAAATCCAAATAAATAAATAAAAAAAACTTTCAAATAGAAATTCGTTGTTTATTGTGAATACACATATGTAATTTAGATTTTTCTTAGGCAATAAACATTATATATATGTAAATTCTATAGAATTTAGAATATCAACCGACGGTTTGACTTTCAATGTGTTTACTGGGAGTCGGTCGAACGATATGAATAGAGGAGGGCGGGGACTTGGGATAGAAAATAAAACAGGACTTGGAGAAGCGAAGATTGAACAAAGAAAAAAGCAAGTTAAGAGCCAGAAGGAGAAAGAGAAGACTTAGACAATCGATTGTTGAGTTTTTACAAATCGATCGCCTGATTTCCGAAAATATTACAACATTCCATATATATGTCGGAGATGAAAGAACACCGGAGCCTTTGGAATTTTGTATAATCCCGCAACATTGAAACCTGGAGTCTACAATAGCTGTAATTGAACAATTGTAGTTATTCAATCCGATTGTAATTGTTCGAGAGTTGTGATAATGAGCTTGGGCTCGAGGCGACAGCCAATCGCCGAACGTAGCCGCGGTCACGGGATGAACGCTTTGTCTAACAAAGGCATGGAATAATTCTATAGCTCTCTTTAAAAAGGAAATAGTTGTAACACTCGACAGTACACATTCCAACGGTCACTGTTCCGTAGCTCGCCACATGCAGACCCTATTCTTCGAGTAAGATGATTGCCAGATGTCGATGCGTCTCAGCAGTACATGTTCGGCTAGCTCGAGGGCCCGTTATAAATCTTAAGATTTAGTCAACTAAAGTCCTTCAAACAGGCAAACAGTCTTTGTCCCAACTACAGGAAAATAGGGGAGACCTATTTTTCAACGAGCGGCGTCTCCCACTAGCATCTTTCCCTCGAGGACGGCCAACATCTTTTTCTAACCACCGATATGGAGATTGACCAATTAGCAGCAACGCCAATTTCCCTTACTTTCTGAACGAAGGCTTTTCTCGACGAATCCGATGATCTCGTGTCCTTGGACACACCCCATTATAGTTTTCCTCTGTGGCATCATCGGGACGGGAAGGTCATTCCCGTTCGCGATCTCATCGATGAAAAAGAGTAACCCCTTACGACCGGTGAATATTACGCGTCCGACTTAGATTTTGTGAGTACGTTCATCTATCATCCCGTCGACCGCGGATTCGTTATTGAACCTAGGATGATTGTCATTAGTTTCTCGAGTATCTAATTACCACGGTTACTTGTCCGGTTCTATGATAATCGTATTTGCACTAGCCAATGTCTTCTCTATTGCATAATGACGACGTGTAATCCAAACGAAGATTCGTTTCACGCCCCTAACCCTAATTGTAATGTAAACCCGACATATATATATATATGTCGGAGATGAAAGGAAAACCAGAGCCTTCCCTTTGCAATTTTGGGAAAATCTTCTAATGCTTTAGCCTAGATTTTATCATAGCTGTAATTAAGCAATTGTTGTCATTTGTAATTGTTCGATATTTGTGATAGCGAAAGTGGGTTCGAGGTGACAACTGGTCGCCGAACGTAGCCACGGTCACGGGATAAACGCTTTGCCTGACGAAGGTGTGGATCGGTTGTATTGTTCTCCCTAGAAATCACATAGAATTGTACTTTAAAGATGTCGATATAATGGGACACACGTATTAGGAATCAATCTCCAAACAGAAACTGCCTAGTAACGGCGTTTGGATCTTTCTCGATGTTTCCAAAGAGTATACAACAAACTTTTGACAGAAATTGCCTAGCAACAACGATTGGAACCTTTTCGATGTCTCCAGCGAGCATATAACAAACAAATGCAGTCGTATAGCGAAAAAGATTTTCATCAGATATTCATTCGTGTGATCGCCTTGGAAAGTGATACATCGAGCAATTTACCGAGTGTCTCAGCAATCGTATTTTTGTGTTTAAAAATCATTCTACGCATAGAAAAGAGTTATCCAGTTGACCGTAGATTCGTTTGAACCCAGGAACATTGTTAATAGTGTTAATTAAATTCATTATTCGTAAAACCTATTAATTGTTAATCTCAATATTCGTTAAATTTATTATTTGTAAAACATATTATTCGTTACTCTTATTATTCGTTAAACTTATTATTCTTTAATCTAATCGTTAGTTAAACTTATCGTTTGTTAATCTTATCATTCATCAAACTCAACATTCATAATATTTTGTAAAATCTTGTATATTCGCGTAAATATAATCTCTGTTGTGTAAAACGATGGCTAATTCAATCGAAGAATCGTTGTTACGCCGGGCGACGCTCTGCCTGGCCCAGGTCACACACCGCGGGCCAGACGGACACCAGATGTCCGCTCTTCCGTACAGCGTACCCTCAATAGCCTTAAGCACCCGTCATACACCCGAGTCACTTGCCTGCTAAGGTCCTTCAGACCCAACAAATGTCTTTTCTAAATCAGTTTCCAAAGACTATTGTTTACTACGGCTTGACACGGGAAAGTTAGCTTTTCTCACGTACGATGCTTCCTACCAGCAACTTTCTATCGAGGGCGGTTAAGGCCCCTCTTAGTCCTCCAACCTTCGTTTGTCCAATCCGAGGCAATGTATACTGGCCTCACCTCCTGACCTAAAATGTCATGAACAAATCCGATGATCCCATGCGCTAGACACACCCATCACTAGCTTTCCTCCGACACAGCATCGTCACTCAACTTCACTTCTTCTACATCGTTGGAAAAGTCAACTACTAAGTAGTAACGCTAATGCCTATCGGGGCAGTCTAAGCATAACGCGAGAGTCGGTCTCGGTATTGTCGAGCATACATTTCCTCTGCTCAATATCTTATAGTGCTACGTCCACTAATACATTAAATCCAATTATAAGAGCCCTGCTCTAACGTACATATCTATCTTATCTTCGTGCGATAAGTGATTATCTATCTATCTATGCTCATCAGTGTGATCTAAGTGTTGGAAATATATAATTAATAATTCTGTGAATCATAGTGTTATACAAACTCAATCACCCCTATTATCTCAACGGAAATCAGGGGATCGATCAAGTCGTGGTGTCGATTGTTATAATGGTAACGGTAATTTACGGCTCCCGTTGACGTCTCTCCTAGCGACTACGTCTCCCCGCGATTGGTCGAACAAACAATCGTTACGCGCCTTAAATTCTAATTTTAACCCGATTAAATTTCGGGTTTACATTAGAATTAAAGTTAGGGGCGTGACACGAATATTCATTTGGATTACACACTGTCGTTATGCAATAGAGAAGACATTGACTGGTGCAAATGCGATTACCATAGAACCGGACAAGTAACCGTAGTAATTAGATACTCGAGAGACTAATGACAATGATCCTAGGTTCAATAAAGAATCCGCGGACAACGGGACGGTAGTCGTACGCACTCGCAAAAATCTAAGTCGGATTCTGTGTTAATATTCGCTGACCGTAAGGAGTAAATCCATTTTGTCGATGAGACCGCAAGAGAGAATGACTTTCCGTCCCGGTGATACCTCAGAGGAAAACTATGATGGGGCGTG
>NW_022884229.1:0-43238 GCF_011952255.1 Bombus vosnesenskii | reverse complement strand
AGAAATGAATAGTTTAATCAAAAATAAGACCTGGCAACTAGTAGAGAAACCAAAAGACAAAAAGTATTAGACTTGAAATGGGTATATACGAATAAATCTGATAATCGTAAGAAAGCACGATTAGTCGTTCGAGGCTTCCAACAAAATGAAGTACTGGAAGATTTATACTCTCCAGTGGCAAAAATGCAAACGTTGAAGTTATTACTATCTTATTGTTGTCAATATGGTTTGACGATTATGCAAATGGATGTAGAAACAGTATTCCTAAACGAAACTATAAAATCGGAAGTATTTGTAAAACAACCTATAGGTCACGACAATAAAAGCGGGAAAGTATGTAAATTAACAAAAACGTTATATGGATTGCATGAAAGTTCAAGAGCTTGGTATGAATGTTTCCACGACTATATGAAAAAATTAGGATTTCAAAGATGTAAGAGTGATTATTGTCTGTATATGAAGTATGAGAGCGATGATGTTATATATTTAATTCTATTCGTAGACGACTTATTAACATGTGGAAAAAACAAAAGAAAAATCGATGAGATTAAAAACAAATTGTCAAACCAATTTGCGATGAGGGACTTAGGTGAAGTAAAGACTTACTTAGGAATAAACATTGAATACGATAATAAGAAGTGTGAGATGAAATTAGATCGAAGTAGTTATATAGAGTCATTAGCGAAACAATATAATATAGAAAATAGTAAATTTTACATCAATAGTATAATTTACATCAATGGAACAAAACTTAAGTTTAGAACCCGCACAATCAGCCTCAGACGATATAAGATATAGAAATCTCATAGGAGCTTCATTATAATTTAGTACTGGAACAAGATTAAACGTTAGAGATAGTGTAAACTATTTAAGTCGATTTCAAAACAGTTACAACGAGACCCACTATAAATATGCATTGAGAATTTTGAAATATTTATATTTAACTAGGAAATTAAAATTATAAAAACTGATAAAAGAAATTTGAATGCTGAAGTTATTGATTGTTTTGTTGACGCTGATTGGGCTGGAGATAAAGTAGATAGAAAATCCACTACGGGATTTATCATAAGATTTTTCGGAAACGCAATTTACTGGAAATCAAGAAAGCAAAGTGGCGTGACAAAATCATCAACAGCCGCCGGGTATGTAGCTTTATCGGAAGCTGTGAGCGAAATTAAATTTGTAAGAGAATTGTTGAAAGATTTCAAAATAATGATCGAGACGCCAATAAAAATTTACGAAGATAATTCTGGAGCGATTGCGATATCAAAATTTGGTAGCTTGACAAAAAATTCTAAGTACATTGAAGTTCATTTCCATTTTGTGCACGAAAGTTACGAAAATAAAAAGATTGACATTATAAAAGTAGATTCAGAAAATAATGTAGCTAATATTTTAACGAAGGCTATAGGGAGAAACAAATTTGAAAATTTTAGATTACTTTTAAGAATAGTTTGATTGACTTATAAAAGGAAATGAATATGCAGCACAAAAAATTGAGGAAGTGTGTTGAGATTTGTATAATTTTCTGTGCTGGACTGGGTTAAGTGCGTAGTAGAGATACTTGTATGTGGGTATCAGTGTGTGGAGGTATGTGTGTGGGCGGCGTCTCGAAAGCAGATCAATGTAAACTGTTCAGTCGGTTAACAGTCGGGTATAGAAGAAAGTGCTGAGACGCGTGCAAGTGTGTATCGATGAATATATAAGAAATCCTCCATAAAATAAATATATTACTACTCTAATGTTAATCCTCAGTATCAATTTAGTGTTCCTATAACATTATTTCGGCTTCAAAGATCGACAATTCTCAACATTAGTACAAAAATCTGAGCAAACCAATAATCAGATTACCCACTACTAAATCTATCAACATTCTATTCCTCAAAAGTTCTCCCAGAAAATTTTAAGTACGCGCATCGTATCTTTTTAAAACCTATCACATCATTGATCGCGTCTCGCCGCTAACAGAATCTCTAGTACCACTATTCGCCAATTTTCACTAGCCCTTTTATTGCCATAACTTGAAAGCGTATAAATGCCAGAAAGAATATCTCCACGTCCCGTAACCGGAGGCCTTTCATTTTCCAGAATTGTTGAATTTCGCGTTGTACGCCTGGAAAAGGGGCGAGAGTACACGTACGCGAGCCCACTACGATTAATCATTCTGTTTTTCGATGCTGCCTCTCCCGACTTCGTGCTACCTCGTTTTTTTTTTTTTCGTTTTCGGCCAGTTATCATGGAGGAGTCGGGGGTAATTGTTTGCTCATAGTACGAATAACAAGGGCGTCAAAAGCCGGACGAGCCAGCAGATTCGTTAGGCAAGTATTTAACGAAAAATGACGCGGCGTTTTCCCGAGCTGTCTCCACCCATTCTCGTCCGGTTAGTTTGTGTTTTAACTCGTTACGTCCATCCCTTTCATCGATCAAAAAAAGAACTACTACTACTACTACTACTACTACTACAAATACTAAAAGCGAGCATAATGACAAAGTAGTAACAAGAATGACTTCCCGTGCTCTGGATAGTCCAGAGGATGCGGAGTCATTGGTAGTTACTTTCTTCTATGGCAGTTTGCCGGGCCTCTTCGGCTCGTAACCTCTTCTTTCTTCGGGCGCAATGCCCACTGAAACTTACATCTAAGCTCGAGACTTTCTAAATAGCAAACCAAAAAATAAAGTACAAAGGTGAAGTAAAAAGATAAATCGCGGAAGCTGATCCAAGTGCACATAAATGAACAACGATCATATAGCGATCGCTGTCCGTTCGCATCTGCATGCTCGAGCAATATTAACGTTCGTTTCGAAAACTACTCGCGATCACGACCGCGAAATTAAATAAATCGACGAGCAAAGCCAGACGCGATGACACGTTCCATTCGTGTCAGCTTTACCGTCGATTATTCGAATGAAATTCCCTGAAGCAGGTTGGTCCCTCGAAAACGCGTCTACCCGATCAGAGGTTCACCTCCACGGTTCTCACACATATCACCAGGGCGCAAGAGCCTCCACTAGAGAGAATGTCCCGAGATGCCTCCAACGCCCGAGCTTAACACGCAACATGTACACTCTAATTTACGTACCATTTTCCTGAAATCGACTGACGAAGGCTAGTGACCATTGCGCAAAAAGTGATAAAACACATCTAAAGAAATTATATCGTTAAAATAAATGTAAGTAAACTTGGAATTATAATTGTAATTTACAGCAATATTAACAGCGTGGTTACGCTTAATCGTGTAGCTAATATTACCACGAATTGTGATTGTATTGATTTTCGTATCTTAAGTTGTAGCGAATGAGAAGAACGACGCAATTCCACAGCCTAACCACACACACACACACACAATGTGGAAAATACGTCGTGCACGATACCCTAACACATGGTCAGCAGCTGAGAAATTTTTGCATTAATTATAGTCATCGTGCCCAATGTCTTTTTCCCATTCAAGTAACACCTGAGCACGTGAATGACATCCTGACAATGGGCACGGCAATTGTTAAATCTGAAAATCCTAATCTAAAAGCATGATTAGTTTGTCTCATTTGTATTTAACGGACTAATGTCCTTTGATTTTACATTTTATTACTTCGTTTTGGATTATAATAACTCTGCTTTATTAATTTAATAAATTACTGAAATTTTAATATTATCAAAAAAGTAACATTAATTGAAAAAAGACTAAGACTCGATGAAATAGAATAATTGTCTCTAAATGCATTACCAAGATAGAAACAATCTTCGGCAATCTCTTCGTCAAAGCACATTTCCAAAAATGCAGAAACAGCGTTCAAAATTATTGCTTTGTTTCAAAAATCTGCCTGTCGCGAAGTTTCTTCTTGCACATAAAATTTCACACATTCTTGTACGGAAAAGAAATAAATTTTAATTCATATTTTAAATTCTACTTACGTTTATAGTATCTGAAGTCAAACAAAAGAATGTGATATATCATAATTAATATTGTCACAAAATGAATGTATCGCGTATTGCATGTATCGTCATTATCATTGAGTAAAAATTGCATCTTTCATTCCAACGAAATCGGAGGGCATCCGATTTTTCCTTCGGTACCTCTTATTTATACTAAAATTCATTGCTTAAGATTAAGTGTATTTATGTCATGCAAGTATATTCGTCTAGATATTTGCCTTTTGCAAATATTTATACTGAATACTATTATACATATTTGTCAGTACCACGAATATATTCTCAAATTTATATGTTTAAACTAATTATTAAAAAATTAATGATTATAATCGCGATGTGTAAGAAGACCTATCCTGAACTAATAAATAAAGATATGAAAAAAATGTTACTACTCACGGGTGTAAAAAATACCCGCGGTCACTATGCTCGCAAAAAATTCTACATAATACAACCAGTCACCCGTGCCGATTCGGACCTTTCATCCTACGACATAATTGAGTGACCGGAGGAACAAAAACGCATGCGACTCACCATTCGAAGCGGAGAAGCGGAAAACGTTCCCATCGACACTGCATTATCTCAGCAAATATCATTTCAAAGACTAACATCAGGCAGGAACTGTCGAAAATCCAATGGGGGAAATGGAGGTTATGAAAAATCTGTTACAAAACAAAACACGATAAGTGATCGCTGATTATTTGGAATGTTGGAGATTGTGAAAAATGGAAATTTATTACACTCCTAACTTTAGTAATAATAAAGATTGAAATTCTAATAAACATCCATAAATGTAAAAACTGAAACTCTAATATAAAAGTTTAAAATCTAGAAATAAAAAATCTAACGATTTTTTAAATATATTAGTAATTTGTTTTATAATTTGGTATTAAGACTTTAACACTTTTTTTATTTTAATAGAAGAATAATCTTAGAAAACCCTAACCTATGAAATTTTCAATCAAATTGTATTTCTTAATCAATAGTATTGAAAGCAAAATATACAGAATACACATAATTCAAGTAAGATATGTGAAGTTACTTACATTCTTGGCTTTTGAGCCATCGTTGGAGCATTCCCAAAAAGACAAAGAAGTTTAAGCTGTGATATGTCTATAACAAAACAGAAAATATCATTAATATTGTTAATACACAATGATAAGCATGGAAATTTAACAACAACAAAGACTAAACTCTGATAAGTATATAAATTGAAACTCTAATATAAAAGTTTGAGAATAAAACATTCACTGATTTTTGATACGTATCAGACAGTTTTATTGTACCTTAATCTTAAGATTTTAAGACTTTATTTCAATTAAAAAGGACATTTACAGCTTTCTAAATTATCAATCGTTTTATTGTATAATTAACAATATTTCAAAAAAAAAATATATAATAAATAGAACAAATTGAAATACAATATGTAAAACTACTTACATTCTTGAGATCCTGCAGAGGCTTTGTCTTCTTGATGCACTGACTCTATTATCGAAAAAGAATATTCAAAAGAATATAAAATAAGACCACATTACCACGACCGCAAAAATTATAACCGGCGAACAAGAGCTCTAATGTCGCGTAGAAAATTGTTTGATAAGATTTGACTACTTTCGCGTGTGATTATTTAATTGAATTTAATCAAAACGACCGTGATTGGAAAATATTGAAAAATACTTTTGCGGAGCAAACACTGACTCTACAAACCGCATTGCACGCGGTCAAAAATATTCCCTAAAAATAGAGTTGTTTATGGGTGGTGTGGGGGGGGATGGGATGGGGAGTAGAAAAGAAGCGAAATATAGTTTCGATGTCTTTCATCTTTTCTCTATGAAACGTTTATTTAGAAAATAGTGCTACTTTTCTTTTACGTATAAAAAATATTAATTTAAAATTACAACATATTTCTAGATATCGAACAAATGTTTGCGAATACCATGAATGCAATGTAAGCAGTTGCAAGAATTATACTATGAATGTTCGTTACTAGAATATGAGATATACACTCCACTAATACACTAGAATACAGTTGAAAATATTTGCAAGATTTCGAAAGTTCACAACTAAATATACTTAAATAATACTACAGAAACGTATGCGAAATTTTGTTTTGAAGTACTTGAGTTTACTTGCGCGTCACCTCTATCAAAAAAAATATATGTTACGAAGTTAAAAAAGATAGTAATGTATAATGCGAAAAACACAGTAATGAAAGTAATAAAGAACCGACGCCACCAATAGGTTATAATACGTTACAAACCTGACGCAACGCTATCGACGTTATCGGTACGAAATAAGACGACTAAATGACTCCTTGTACGTTAGTTTCGCCGAGTAACTTACAAAGTGTGAGGGAGGGGGAAGGGGGACACAAGAGCCGGTGGCACAAGCAGCTACACAGTTAACGATCTAGACAAAGAAATGTATACATCAACAAAAACATTCCTATTCTACGAAGCACTTTCTTTCGAATTACGCAGCAGGTATCTTTCGGATTGCGCAGCACAATCCTTTCTCTACGTCGATATTTACAAATATCGTACAATAATTCGTAGCCCTACTGGCAACATCACAGACTCATTTGTCTAACTTATTACTTTAGTTACCTTACTTTATAATCTTAATTTCGTTAAACAAAGCAAGATTGAAACAACAGCATGGAGAAAGTGAAAAATTACTTAAAATTACTGTTCCGCAATGACACAGTATGCAGATGAAGTCTTAAACGCTTTTTGAGTGCGTATTCGCTTTTAATACTAATATAAAAATAATAAAAGTGGAACGATATTTATTTTTAAGTCCAAAATGTAGTAAGAGAATAATTTTTTCACGGTTGAAAATTTGAAGTCCATTGATATTTTCTCTATATCATTTTTATTATCACGACGAAATACCTGAAGTTTTGACCGATCTAATGATTTTTATTCTTAGAAATATCCTGAATGAACGGGGAATTAAGAAATGTGTAATGAAGGATATAAATAATGGAAATTAATTATGGTGGAGGAATCAACGAAGAAAAGTTATTTTGCTAAGTATTATACGAATGAATATTCAAAATGTCGCTCAACGACTACTAAACTATTTAATTAACACTAACCTCACCAACCCTAGTCAAATGACTGGTTTAAATATCTAATTTAAAATTGTACATTTATCGTTATATCTTTTGTTCATTTAGCTTTACGTGAATTTTTATATTCTCCGATTAATTGATTTCTCAACTTTTAAAACCGGTTATTTGACCGGGCCTGGTGAGATTAGTGTCAAAAGCCAGCCTGATATTTTCTTCAATTTCTGATCTTCGGTTGATTTTCAGTATTTTGCCTTCACTTTTCACCAAAAATTAGATGTGACAAACGAAATGCAATGTAAGACCTGCTAACGTTTAGGTCATGTTGCTTCTAATTGCAACGGACTGTCGCAGCGTTAAATTCAACGATGAATTACGATCCAGATGCAAGTATTGATCCAGATTTCTGTATCGAAGAAAGAAAGGATAACACAAATCAACCTTGTTGCGTTTCGTGTAAAAGTTTTGGTCATCCTGTTCACATCAAGATTGCTCTCTCAACGCTTATTGTCAGTGTTAAAAAGGCAATGGCAAAAGAGAATGTGGAATATTAACGAAGAGCAAAACAAATAAATACGATTCGTAAGTATTAGTAGCGGAGTAAAACGAACTAAAATAAAGTTCGCAATAGTTAGAATCAGAATCGCCAAGAATACTAGTTTCTTTATTATTTCTGTTTATGCAACTTGTTCAGCAAAGACCGGGTTTACCAATGAATTAGACGTACTTGTATAATTTATATCATATATATTATTATAGATATTATTTCTATTATTATATATATATATTATATATCTTTTTAAATAATTGTTATTTTATTGCAGGAGATCTCAATTTCGAACATATGGAATTTGGCAATTTGCGTAACAATAATCGTAGAGTGTTTTTTATTTAATTTTGTTGTTCTCCTCGGTTCTATATGAACCGAAACGGATGTTATATTTCGAGATATTAATATAATATACATAGTTTTTGTATTGTTTTATATTTGGCTTTTTCTATCCGATTGAGTTTCTGTTCCCTTCGCGTATCCTACGATATTTGGCTTTTCATGAGTGAAACTGTTCGAAAGAAGAAGATATCTGAAGAGATACAAACGCGAAGAAATGAGGAGTCAACGAATGAATGCATGACAGCCAGAAACAGTTGCAGCTTCAACTTCATAGATCCTATATCGCATTTTGTTCCAAAACCACATCATTCATAGATCTTGTTATCATCGATTCAAGAGTGAATATTTTAGATTTAATAGATAATAGCTTTGTTAGTATCTCTAGATAAAACAGTGATCATCTGGCGCTGTGATGAAGGATTTTCTTTAATGCAGGTTATAATATTCTCCTTGATAATGAATCTGTTGATTCTAACACGAGATATGAATTTTCATAAATTCATAAATTTTCAGAAATTCAATTCGGAAATTCTTTCGAGACTTTATCTATCGAAACAAAAACTGTTTATACCAAACAGGCGACATTTATCTCTCGATGATGTCTGTACATCAGGAAATCTGTCCTGGAATTGATAAAGTTACTTCCAAGATTTTTAATAATGCGAATCAAACAGGTAGATACATCGATTCCTATACATTGCATCCCAAAAGTTAAAAAGTAATTGCCTTATATTATTACATAGATTTCGACGTTTAAATGGCATCCATGCTCATAATACTCATTCTGAGTTTCACAAACTTTTTATTGGAACTTAAAAGACAGTGTGTGTTCTTGCGTTGTTACTAGGGCTCAAGGCATCCAACGTTTTATTTTTTATCTCGTTATCTCGGAGTACATATCTCCACTCTTGAAGCTTTTTATTTTGTTATCTCGGAGTGTATCTTCATATTTCTTCAACGTTTGTGCTAACGTTGTATTCTGTAAAATTAAAAAATTACAGAAAGAGACATAACGAAAGAGCTACGTAACCCAAAGAGAAGAATGGAAAAACGTTTGGACTACAATGAAAGATCGTTAGAACATTCGTTATAGCGTAAATATCCCATAGCATTTCTTGATCCCTTTCGTTTTATATTCGCCTCTTTTCGAATTATAATTGATTAATTATTATCAAAACTAATTATTAAAAATTGTTGTTAAAATTATTATATTATTTTATTGGATTATATTTAATAATTATAATTCACTTAATTATAATTCAGTAAAATAATGTAAAACAAAAAATGTCGTGCATCTACTATTTCCTCATAAAATGAAAGTAACTTTTGGAACAACTTAATAATTTAGCTAACTTTTAACTGTTATAACTTTTGAGTTGAGATGTTTAGGGCAGGTCTTTCTAAACTATGGTAACATAATGTTGTTATATCTATATTTAGAGGTAGGATCGCCTTAGTTATTACTTTATTATTCGGATGGAAAACACCACATTTCTCGGAGTCGAAAAACCTTTCTTGCACACACTTGGAAGGGACACGAACGAATGAACGAAAAGGATGTCTTAAACTATCGATCTGGTCTATCGGCCGTGTCTAGTAACATCTTCTAGTTATTCCCTTTTGTAACTAGCCGTCAGCATATAGATGGCGAGCGAGAACATACGTTGTCATTTTCAACACAAAATTATGGGACCCTGAAAATTTTTGCGATTGTCACACGTCAGTGAAACAAAAAATGTCAATCATCTGTCATTAAAGAATCAGAAAGAACTGAAAATTATGTTTGGTGTTGTAATATCGGAAAATAAAGATGGAAATTTTTTCCCGATTGCTCACAATTTATTAATATTAAGTTGAATATACAAATATAAATTGGACAGAAAACGATATTTATTTAACTTTACAGTTATTTGGTCACTCTCGTCACAACGAATCTAACACACACACACTCTCTCTCTCTGACAACTCTATCAATTCTCTCGACTCTACTCTTCGGTGTCTCGATTGGGGGGGGGGTTAAAATTTTTTTTTGCATTTTTTAGTTGAATGCATAACATCTTAAGAATATTGTGTCAAAATTTCAAGTCGAATGGAACAAAATTGACGAAGTTACGAGTATTTTTGTACATGGCGGATTTTATTACCTACCCGATCCAAGCGTGCTATTGTTACTTCGCAGACGTTTTTTTCTCCATATAATACCTAATCTTACCTCCAGATCTATTTATAGTACTTAACGACTTAAGTACAAACCTCCTTATACCTGTACCGCGAAGCAAAGCGCTCAACGAATTTTGAACTTACGAGAACGAGTAATGCGGGGCGCGCTTGAAATGGCAGCAAACCCCGTTCTCGATCCTTATGCCTTGAAGCGTGATAGAAGGAAGAACGGGGTTTACGACGGAAGGAATCTGTGGAAACGATCGACCTTCGATAGTCCTCGAACGAAAATAGTGATGGCTACAACACTAGCAACACATGCTCACTCACCACGATAATACGATGCAATTCCAAAAAATTGACAATTTTTTTATGAAGATGGAAATGCCTAGCTGAAAAGATCCTTTTATCTCGTAATGCGGTTTAATATAAATTGTTTATAAATTTTTGTTAATATAAAAAGTATCGTTGGATGACAGTTAAAGACTGGAAAGTGACAAGTATAATATGCAAATTAAAGAAATTAATAATGATGATTTTTATCGAAAAATGTACAAAAAAGAAGAAAATTATTTTCTGCGTCAAATAAGCAATCAAATGTTCCGGCACAAGAAAATAGCACAGACATGATATCGTTTAGTTTTGATGTACACAATTGGAATTCCCGAAATATACCTTCTAAATGGCTGAAATAATTTATGGAGAAGGGAACTGTAAAATGTTAACATAAAGTAAAAACGAACAAAATTGGGAACAAAAATGAAACGTTAGATTTCAAAAATTGACAATTTTTTGTGGAAAATGGAAATGGGGTTTAATGTACATTGTCGGATGACAGTTAAAGAATGAAAACTGACAAGTAAAATATCTAAATTAAAGAAATTAAAGAGTGAAAACCTGGCGGGCTCATATTTGCTTAGTTGTACAGTTTTCAGATTTTTAACACCTTCAGAGGCTCTCCATCTGATTACGTAAATCTCGAACTCGCGACTTGAGTCAAATAATCTTCCATGTTTATCTTGTAATCATCAGAGAATTCTTTTCCGTGCCTTTATTAGAAATTTCTTCACCCAAAAAGTTCATCCAAGAGAAGAGCCAAAACCAAATAGAGCTTATTCAAAGTAGGTTATTCAAAGTTTTCTTTCGCTTAGTTTGCATTCTTTTTTACAAGTTTTTAGGATCACTTCCAGGTGGCGAGATAGAATTTTATAATTTAGTTTTGCCTATTTTTCGATCAATACAATGACGAATCTGGAGCGTTTCGTAAAATATCATTTAGACCAAAGTCACTATGAAATCAGGTATTTTATTAGAAGAACGTTACGTTCTCATAAAGCACGTTCATCCCTGGAATACTAATGTGGTATTATAGAAGCGCAAAACAAATTCTTCTGATGTATTATAATGTTCTTTCAGTACTAGCATCGCCTGTGGGTGATCGTCTTCTCTTTTTAGCAATTTACAGCTACTGAGAAATAATCTCTATGTAATTACTGATTTTTAATATACCATATCTTGTATTTATGATAATTAAACGTACTATGCGTTTATTATCATTTATGAAAAGTAGTTCTTACCTTAATTTATCTGTGCCTCTGAGCACAAAAGCATGGATTTTACGTTTAAGCGGCTCACAAACAGAATTCAAAGATCATCTAATAAAATTAGAAAATGCAACTTTCTACTTAATCAAATTCTAACACGAAAGGAAATATTTGAATCTTAGTATATCATGTAAGATTGATACTTATTGCATTTATTTAAATTTATTTAATTAATAACATTCTATAGTTGTCTTAAATTAATATAAGTGCAAAGTTAAAACATTCAATGCATATTGGTAAATTGAACTTTATATTTCAGTGGAATAACTTTTCTCCCCCTATTAAAATTATTAATTATTAGTATTTTTTATGAGCATAGCTAACATAAACTGTTTGCAGAAATAAAAAGTAAGAAGCGATTCAAGTAATTTGTTAAAAGAGTGTCTGTCGTTAAAACCATCAAACGAAGCAACAAAAGTAAAGAGAAAGGACTTAGAACTGGATGTTATTGCTTAACCTTGCTGCGATCTTCAGGTTTTTGTCCTTACTCCTTTTTTTTTCAACTTTGCTGACTTTAACTTGCTTTGGAAGTATCTAACAACATTGTTACGCATATGCTTGTTTGCGTTCTCTTAGCATTATACCTTTGACAAAAGACTATCGAAATATTTACATATAAAGTCTTTGGTTCTTTTTTATTCAGTAATGTTAAGACACAAGTTAACGATGGAAATCAATCATAGAAGGGAAATATTTCGAAACCTTGACTGACAGCAAAGTCGAATAGAAAGATAAATAAATATAAAATTACGCTATGACAGCTTTGTTCTTGTTCGAAATTATAATAATTAACCAATAAGGTTTCTGAAGCATGCTGGGCATATCGGCAGTGGATGCTTATGGTCTACATTCCAAAATTTAGGGACGCGTTGATACAAAATTATATTACACGATGTATACACTAGATGTTACATATGTAAATAAAAGAGAAAACCGTTCGAAAAAGTTTGTTTGCAAACGACACTATCGTCATATATGCACAATTTGTTCTAAATAAATAACTTTAATAGAATGTACCGGATATTTGGACTAACAGACGCCAACGATACAATTACGATTATTCTGTATTTTCGACTTCTTTTTCGCGTAGAATCACCCCCTTCCGCTTGTACCACCGAGTTACCAACCACCCTGTATATACTGTACAAAAGATATACAACGCGGAGGATGCCATAATGTGGTAGTAACAATCTTTCGTGGGTGAAAAGATTTCAAAGATTTTAAGGTCGTCTGCATTTTTGCTAATTATTTGCCCTACTTTTTTTTTATGTCTAGTATATCAGAGCGTGTTGGGACGATTTCAACGACACCTAATACAAGGTAGTTCGAGGGTAAATAAAAATGTAGGCAACAAATTTCACGTCGTAATAAGTGTCCGAAGTAGAAGAAATAGGTTTCTGTTTATATCGATGGAACGTTGGAATCGGCAGATCGCCGAAGTCCGTATATTTTTATCGCCTTGGGTTACTTGTAGCGCGTGTTGGCAGGAGACATAGTAAAAACTGTAAATAACGATCGACATTGCTAAAACATTTTACTATGAAAGTGGAATTTTCATTTACTGAGCAGGTATGTAGATATGCTGCATGTGTATGAAAAGACTCAGCAGAATCTAGTAACGTCACAAGCACTGTATGCTGAACCCTATCCAGATTGCGCCCACCCTTCATGCTGTATGTGTCATATGTAAAAAATTAAGAAACACTGAATGCTTAAATACACGAAATCCTAGGCGTCGTTTAGAAAATTAGGACAAAAATGAGAAAGAAAATTATTTTGTAAATTGTACATTGTAATGCGTACGAATGATAAGTTTTCCTCCATTGGATCTTATTTAAATTTTAATAATCATTCTTCTCTTCCGCCACAATGTTCATGTTCCAAGTTGTTTGAAATACTGAAAATGTCACATTAAAATAATCGACTAATTATTTAGATAACAGGTACAATTTGTGATACTTTGAATGCTGGTACGTAACTTTTTTGGAATATGTTAAAAAGGATCTTTTCTTTCTACATGCAATATAATATACATTTCTGCAATTATAGAATCTAAAAGCAGCTGCGACTTCTCGCGATTTGCTTAGTTTTATAGACCGAAAGTCATAAAGACGCTCGCTTTGAAACCTGACGCTTTTTCTCATTAAAATTATGTAATGGCCCAGTTATTGACCTTTATGTCCCAATTCATGCAAAATACATCGTGTCATAAGTAGATCCTATTTTTGAGAAACAATTTTATTTCGACCAGGTATCAGCTTTCTGTTTTTAGATTACTCTATTATTATCCTTGCACTATTATCCTAACGTTTAAAGTGAAACGTAAACCACGATAAATTTCTTTTACGTCAATACTGTTTCGCCGGGAGGAACAAAAATTGTGAGAATTTTCGTAGGTCGTTTTATGACACGCACGTTCAGAGACAAGATGTTAACTTTCAAGCCACGATCTTGCCATTCAGAATGATCTCTTTCAACAATAGAATAGTTATCTGCAATATCATTTTGAGATATTCAAAGTTAGTTAGAATTTCTTTTCGTTTGTAGAATCGCGATATTTACGAGTATGCTATAAAACCGATGCTACGCAAACTTCATTTTTAATATAGAATAAAATGACACCGAAAAGAGCGATTATTTTATTTCCATTAAAAGCGGACAATGCTTTAAAAAAGTGATATTGGACGCTCTTTTTCCAAATATCGGGTTTCCCCATTACATTATAATGTTAAAGCAATGAAAGTAATTACGTATGGTTACTCTAATTAATATTCCGTCACGCCTTAAAACAGAATAACTTTTTTAAAATTACGGTAACGACATAGTTTCACTGTCGATATAACTATTATGTACTTGAACTGGGGTGATCGCTCAAGTAACTGGCGTTTCCCCGAGCTGTCTCCACCCATTCTCGTCTGTTTAGTTTGTGTTCTAGCCCGTTACGTCCTTCCCTTTCATCGGCCAAAAAAAGAACTACTACTACTACTACTACTACTACAAATACTAAAAGCGAGCATGGTGACAAAGTAGTAACAAGTATGACTTCCCATGCCCTGGATGATCCAGAGGTTGAGGAGTCATTGATAGTTGTCCTCTTCTATGGCAGTTTGCCGGGTCTCTTCGGCTAATAGCCTCTTCTTCTTTCGGGCGCAATGCCCGCTGAAACTTACATCTAAGCTCGAGACTTTCTAAATAGCAAACAAAAAAATAAAGTACAAAGGTGAAATAAAAAGATAAATCGCGGAAGCTGATCCAAGTACTCATGGATGAACAACGATCATATAGCGATCGCTGTCTGTTCGCACGTGCATGCTCGAGCAATATTAACGTTCGTTTCGAAAACCACTCGCGATCACGATCACGAAATTCGAAAAATCGACGGGCAAAGGCAGAGACGATGACATGTTTCATTCGCGCCAGTTCTACCGACGATTATTCGAATGAAATTCTCTGAAATAGATTGGTCCCTCGAAAACGCGTCTACCCGACCACAGGTCCACCTCCACGGATTAAACTTGAAAATCCTGATCTGAGAAGATGATTAGTTTGTGTAATTTTTATTTAACGGACTAACGCTCTTTCATTTTGTATTTTACTACTTCGATTCTGATTAACTCTACTTTATTAATTTAATAGTAACTAAGTAACACTACTGTATTAATTTAATAAACCAGAACAAAATTTTAATATTGCAGAGAAGGTAGCGAAAGAGACTGAGACTCGATCAAATGGAATAACTGACTCTAAATATATTACTAAGAAAGAAATAATCTCAGATAATCTCTTTATCAAAGCACATAATCGAAAATGCAGAAGCAGTGTTCAAAATTATTGCTTTGATTAACTGATATTTTAAATTCTAGGAGAAGTGAAATAAACGAACGCGACTTATTCCCTTAACCTACGGTTTATGTTTGAGAATGCCCGTAATATTTCCGTTTGGTCCGATCATCGTACTACGGGCTATGCCCGTAATATTTACGTTTGGTTCGATCATGCCCGTAGTTGTAGGTTAAGGGGTTAATATTGTCACGATTAATTCATTGCTAAAGATCAAGTATATTCGTGTAGATATTTGCCATTTGCAAATATTCATACGGAATATTAACATGCATATTTATAAATAACGCGAATATATTCTCAAGTGTATATGTTTAACTTAATTATTAAAAAACTAATTATTATCATCGCGCTGTGCAAGAAGACCTATCTTAAACTAATAAATTTGAAAAAAGAGCGTTACTACTCACGGGTATAAAAGATACCCGCGTTCACTATGCTCGCAAAGAATTCTACGTAATACAACCAGTCACCCGTGCCGATTCGGGTCTTTTATCCTACGGCATAATTGAGTGACCAGAAGAACAGAAATGCATGCGACTCACCGTTCGATGCAGACAAACAGAGAACGTTACCGTGGATGCTGCGCTATCCCAGCGAATTTCATCCGGGAGACTAACATCAGACAGGAACCGTTGAAAGGCTAATAATAGAAATGCAGACTGCGAAAAATCTGTTACGAAACAAAACAGGATGAGTGATCGCTGACTATTTGAAAAGTTGGAGATAATGAAAAATGTAGGTTTATTAACTTTAGTAACTTTAGCAATAATAAAGATTGAAATTCTAATAAAATTTGATAAGTATAAAAACTGAGACTCTAATATGAATGTGTAAAATCTAAAATAATCTGTAGTATGTTAGTCATTTGTTTTATAATTCGGTATTAAGACTTTAACTCTTATTTTATTTTAACGAAAAAATAACCTCAGAAAATGCTATCCTCCTAAATTTTCAGTCAAATTATATTTCTGCATTGATAGTGATCAAAGAAAAATATACAGAATAGACATAACTGAAAGTAAGTATGTAAAAATACTTACATACTTGGCTTTTGTGCCACTGTTAGAACACTCCTGAAGAAGATGACGAAGTTGGAGTAGTGATATGTCTATAACAAAACATAAGATATTAAAATCGGTAACACATAATAACAAACGTGAAACTTTAGCAACAATAAAGACTAAACTCTAATAAATATGTAAATTGGAACTCTAATATAAAAGTTTGAGAACAACATATTCAGTGATTTTTGATGCGTATCAGCCAGTCTTATTGTACTTTAATGTTAAGATTTTAAGACTTTATTTCAATTAAAGAGGGCATTTACAGTTTTCTAAATTATCAATCATTCTTATTGTATAATAAATTTATTGTATAAGAGAACAAACTGAAATACAATATTTAAAACTACTTACATTCTTGAGCTCCTGCAGAAGCTTTGTCCTCTTGAGAGATGCACTGACTCTAATACCGAAAAAGAATATTCAAAAGAATATGAAATAGGATCACATTACCGTGAGCGTTAAAATTATAATCGGCGAACAAGAACTCT
Source organism: Bombus vosnesenskii (assembly GCF_011952255.1). NCBI lineage: Eukaryota > Metazoa > Arthropoda > Insecta > Hymenoptera > Apidae > Bombus > Bombus vosnesenskii. Next base: position 26,189 of record NW_022884229.1, on the reverse strand, counting down.
AACGTCGCGTACAAAATTATGTGATAAAATTTTATTATTTTCGCGTGTGATTATTTAATTGGATTAAATTATTAGAGTAATAAAAGACCGACGCCGCCAATACGTTAGAATATGTTGCAAACCTGACGCAACACGATCCATGTTATCGGTACGAAATAAGACGACTAAATGACTCCTTGTACGTTAGTTTCGCCGAGTAACTTACAAAGTGTGAAGGAGGGGGGAAGGGGGGCACAAGAGCCGGTGACACAAGCAGCTACACAGTTAACGATCTAGACAAAGAAATGTATACATCAACAAAAACATTCCTATTCTACGAAGCACTTTCTTTCGAATTACGCAGCAGGTATCTTTCCAATTGCGCAGCACAATTCTTTCTCTACATCGATATTTACAAATATCGTACAATAATTCGTAGCCCTACTGGCAACATCACAGACTCATTTGTCTAACTTATTACTTTAGTTACCTTACTTTATAATCTTAATTTCGTTAAACAAAGCAAGATTGAAACAACAGCATGGAGAAAATGAAAAATTACTTAAAATTACTGTTCCGCAATGACACAGTATGCAGATGAAGTCTTAAGCGCTTTTTGAGTGCGTACTCGCTTTTAATACTAATATAAAAATAATAAAAGTGAAACGATATTTATTTTTAAGTCCAAAATGTAGTAAGAGTATAATTTTTTCACGGTTGAAAATTTGAAGTCCATTGATATTTTCTCTATATCATTTTTATTATCACGACGTAATACCTGAAGTTTTGACCGATCTAATGATTTTTATTCTTAGAAATATCCTGAATGAACGGGGAATTAAGAGATGTGTAATGAAGGATATAAATAATGGAAATTAATTATGGTGGAGGAATCAACGAAGAAAAGTTATTTTGCTAATTATTATACGAATGAATATTCAAAATGTCGCTCAACGACTACTAAACTATTTAATTAACACTAACCTCACCACCCCTAGTCAAATGACTGGTTTAAATATCTAATTTAAAATTGTACATTTATCGTTATATCTTTTGTTCATTTAGCTTTACGTTAATTTTTATATTCTCCGATTAATTGATTTCTCAACTTTTAAAACCAGTTATTTGACCGGGCCTGGTGAGATTAGTGTCAAAAGCCAGCCTGATATTTTCTTCAATTTCTGATCTTCGGTTGATTTTCAGTATTTTGCCTTCACTTTTCACCAAAAATTAGATGTGACAAACGAAATGGAATGTAAGACCTGCTAACGTTTAGGTCATGTTGCTTCTAATTGCAACGGACTGTGGCAGCGTTAAATTCAACGATGAATTACGATCCAGATGCAAGTATTGATCCAGATTTCTGTATCGAAGAAAGGAAGGATAACACAAATCAACCTTGTTGCGTTTCGTGTAAAAATTCTGATCATCCTGTTCATATCAAGATTACTCTCAACGCTTATTGTTAGTGCTAAAAAGGCGATGACAAAAGAGAATTTGGAATATTAACGAAGAGCGAAACAAATAAACAACAACAAGTAACAAGAAACAAATAACTCAAAAATTACTTGCAGTAAAATTCCATCGAATAATAAACTAGATAATTGTCCTAACCTCTGTATTCCCTTATTTCATCGCGATATATCTGATGGCTAAATATGAAAAGAGATTCCGCGAGTCGAAACGCGCCATAACTGACGCGACGATATTAGCGTATATAGCGATATTAGCGGTAGCGTTCGACTTTGTTGTCGTATTTCACCTTGTCATTATGAACAAACACCACACTGAGGAACGTGTAATGTAAGATATTCACGCGTTGCGGGAAATGCATAAGCGATAATGAGCTTTGTAGAAATAATCAATTAATTAATATTCACTGAATACTAACACGCACGTGCACTTTCTGGGAACGCTTCACTATCCGCCGTAGATATTGCAGGTTCGAGCGGCCATGCGAGTAAGATTCGTTTCTTTAATTATAGCGGAGTTATTATAACCCTCGCGATGACGTTATTTTGTGAAGCGGTAATACGCGTAATAAATTTACTATTAAGACGCGCACGTGTGTAGAACTGACGCCATTTACGTGATGGGTAACGTTAGGACGCATGCGCTAGCGGGTCGCGACGAACATATGTGGTGGTTCGCCTCGTCGATGCGGCATCGTTTAAGAGTATGTACGGTCGGCTCGGTGTAAGTTCCTATTATGAAGGAATAAAGTCGGGTCGATATGATCTCCAGGGCTGAGCTGAAAGAGTTCATACAAGCCTTGGCGGGTGCAGCGCAGATGTTAAATGTTTCAGTCAAAAAATTTCAGTTGGATAAAGATAAGGATGAGGGGATTGGGGAGATAGGAAATTTGATTAAAGGCATCCTGTCTTCCTTGGAACAATGTGGAGAGCAGAAGGCTAGAAGGAGAAAGAGAAGAAGAGAGCCTATCGAGATCGAAAGAAGGGTAGACAGGACAGAAAGAATGAAAGAAGCGATGATGACTAAAGGCGGATAGCCTAAAAGGCAAGTGGTATCGCCGGCTGAAACAATGAGAGTAGTGGAACTTAAGAGGCCCCGAAGAGGAGAGGCCACATACGCCGAGGCGTGTGGGAGGAAAATCAGGAAGGTAAGGAGTGAACAGGATTATAGTGGGGATTCTGAAGGTTGGATAAAGAGGATCGAAGGGGAGAATACTCGAACCGTATCAAGATTGCGTCAGATGGCGCTCAACAGGATTATCGAAACATCCTAAAGTCCGGAAAGATCGGCTCATTCTAGATAAAGTTGAAGAAGACTGTGAATGGCTTCAAGTTTATAGGAAAATAATGGCGGCTAGGAGCACCTTGGAAGGAGCTATGGGGGTGCGTAAAACGAGAGCCGGCCATATATTCATTGAATTCGACGGGTCGGTGGCGGTGAACGAGGTGGCGGTCAAGTTAAGAGCCGCTCTGAGTGACAATACGGAGGTGGCTGCTCTCGTCAACAGAGCAACCTTACAGACCAGGAATATCGATCCCTTTACCAGCAAGGAGAAGGTCGACGCTTCCGATTACGCCATAGGAGCGGTACTTCAACAGCGCGTCAACGATACTTGGCAGCCCCTGGGTTTCATGACGAAATCGCTATCCCCCGCGCAACGAAAGTAGAACGCATACGATCGAGAATTACTCGCGATGTACACCGCGCTGAAACGATTCAGGCACGCTGTCGAAGGGAGAGATTTCGCGATTTATACTGATCACAAACCCCTACGCGTACGTATACGCGTATATAAACGTATACGCGTTTGATCAAAATCCCGACAAGTGTTCGCCGAGACAGTTTGGACACTTAGACTACGTAGGACAATTTACGACCGATATCCGACACATTAAAGGGGTAGACAATAACGCAGCCGATACTCTACCACGAATAGAAGCGATCGGGAAATCCGTCCATCATCAAACGTTAGCCGCAGCGCAAGAAGACGATACCGAGCTACGCGAAATCACTGAGTCCGGCTCTAGCGCGCTGCAATTGACAAAAATACGATTTCCCGATCAGGATGTCGGGATTTATTGCGATCTCACGAACGAAACCTCGCGACCGTACGTACCGGAACCGTTACGTCGCGCCGTATTTCAGTCGTTACATAGACTTTCCCATCCGGGAATACGCGCTACGCAAAAATTGGTGACAACACGTTTCGTCTGGCCGTCCATTAATAAAGGTTGTCGAACTTGGGCGCGACAGTGTATACCATGTTAACGCTGCAAAGTCACCAGGCACGTATCCTAGCATGTCGGAACGTTCAAAACGTTAGAAGGCCGGTTCCAACACATACACTAGACATTATCGTCATGCCCTATTCACAAGGTTATCGATATTATCCAAAGTGTATCGATCGTTTCTCGCGTTGGCCCGAAGCCACTCCCATCGTCGATATGGAAGCGCCAACCGTTGCTTCGGCCGTCCTTTCCACTTGGATAGCTCGGATGGTAGAGCGCCTACACAGACAATTAAAAGCGGCGATAAAGTGTCTCGACACGAGCAACTGGATCGACATTTTACCCATTATATTATTAAGCATTCGAACCGCGATAAAGGAGGACTTAAACACAACGGCAGCCGAAATGATTTACGGCACCGGCATACGATTGCTGGCGAAATTTTTCATAGCAACCGAGCAGCAGGCCAACTCGGAGTACGCGAACCGGCTTAAAGAAGGGATGGGGAAGGTCAGGCCGCATCCGGTCACGCATCAAGGCGAAAAGAAAATTTTCGTTTTCTTAGAATTAGAAACCGTATGTTTTCTTATGTCATGACGCGATAGGGGGCCCTTTCCAGCCGCCGTATGACGGAACGTTTGAAGTCATAAAAGGAGACGAAAAAATTACACCGCCGAAATTAATAATCGCGACGTAACGGTTTCCACAGACCGTCTAAAACCGGCGTTTGTAGTATAAGGAAAAATCGCCGTATCTCTTGACATACTATTTCCGGTAAATCAGGCGAACGCGAACGACGAAAACAGCGCAAGCAGCGATCGAATCGCGGAAGAAAACTCCAGGAATAGGTATGTTGCGCGGTCCGGACGTAGGGTCCGCTTTATCGATCAGTTCCCGGCAGGTTTCGGTTAGACGTCGTAAATTGTCGGATCGAGTGTATCGATAATTAAAAAAAAAAAAAAGAAAATAACGATGACAAATAGAAACTCTGTAAATATTTCAAAAGTTTAACTTAATAAAAACGTTATCACTGGTAGGGGGTGATGTAGCGGCACATGAGTCAGAACACAATTTAAATGATGTTGTTGTTTTGCCTCGGAGTATCAAGACCGTTAGGTTCCAAGTAATGTAAGAACAAATAATATCCGGGCAAAACAATGTCGCCGCTTCGTGCAACCGTCAAACGTAGAAGACTTCGATTTTCCGGTTCTCTCCCGATCAGCATAAATAAACGGACGCAACCGAAAAGAATTTAATTATCTAGAGTTATCAACCAGTTATCTATCGAATATTTATTAGCGATCTTACTTTGCGAATTATACACTGTACGGGCGTCTTAGCGATTATGGTTTGCATACATATTGATTCAATTATTTTAAATATATTCGACAATTTCAACAACGAGCAATCTCGTCTAATGCATTTCACGATCAAACATTGTCTACAAAAGTCATCTACAACAATATTTCTGAAGTGCGATCGACAATACACATAAAAGAAATGCCGAAAGCAAGAAGGAATCGTAGAGGTAGAGGCTATACCAGCAGGAAACGTGCAAAAAACGTTTGACTAAACGTTTCCCGAAATTAGAAGAGAAGAAGAAAAAATTAGAAAAAATTAGGAATACCTTAAAATTAGGAAACCACAGAACAAACAGAAATTAGTTTTATCCATCGAACTCACCTATACCCGAACGCGATCTAGGGCTGCATTGCCAATAGTTTAGGAAAGCGATAATTATTCTCGTTTTATAAACTACATAGAGAGTTAAGACCAGAATTTTGATAATAAATATATAAGTAAATAAAATCGAATAAATTACCAGTTACGAGACATTGAAATTATTTATTTATTCCTAGAAAACTGTAATCCTTCCCGCGCTAGTACTCTCCAACCCACAGCAGCTAAGCTGGAACGTGGAGTTTATTTACCAGTCGTATTAATACAATAGTTAATGCTACTCCTACAGTCATATCAACGAATTAGAATATCAAGAATATGACAGTTTGAAAATTAAAAATAGTGTTGCACTTTAGAAAGGCGCGAGAGTTTAACGAGTATTTCTGGTGGCAGCAACTACAGTTTTGATTCAAGCGTCAATTTGAGAAAGCTAGGGCCCGAAATCGAGAATAATAAGTAACGGTTACGAATACCGAAGATCAAAACCGGATCGTAACAGTAAATAATGATTAGGAAAGATAACGAATAAATGGAACTTGTTAATAATAATAATAGTAACAAGAATAAGTTTCCTTAAATATCATAAAATGCATTTACCTTAAATTTCTGCCAACGAAAATTCTTGAATTTGATACAAAATGATAGCTAATAAAATGAATGAAACAAAAGCTTTAAAAAACAACTAATATTAACAGCAATGGGAATAAGGGAAGGGTTGCATATACAAGGATGCGTAAGAGTGCACTTAGAAAAATCAAAATAATTGAAAATATAATTAGAACGCGGGAAGAAGATATCGCTCGAAAATTGTATATTATTTATTTAGTAAAAATTTTATTTATTTCTATTACATATGTCTATGGAAGATTCAGAGGCCAATTAGCGTAAATCCTACTTTCTCTGAAAAGGACTTACGTAGCTCCAAAAATAATTTATTCTTAAAAATTTTAATTAATAAATCAATTAACTCGCTACTTTCATGCATATATAGTAGATTACGGTATTGACCACGAAATTACTAAGCACAATTATTTCGAGCATAAGCACAAACAATGAGAATCATTTCGAAGTCGTGACAAGTCTAAGCATTATCGTTTGTTATGTAAAAAATAATTGTACACTGCTTAACTGAATTAAGCAAAAAAAGATGAAAATACACGTATTTCCAGGAAATTGCCCTTTTTCTGCTAGTGAATTCCAACATTTATCTAATGAGCAAAATTTATTCGATTGCGATAATGGCGAACGAGACGAAAATTTAAAAAAGAAAACTGTCACATGAAAACTCTGCTGGATGATTTTCCACTTTATAAGATTAACGGTTCATCGATCAATGTTTTCCAAAACTCATTGTACAGGAGTACTTTTATGTTTTTTGACAGACCTGAGCAAAATACCTGACCTGCTAGACTTTGCAGTTACAAAGGGACTAAACGCAAATAAACTAAACATAGCATCCAGCCTCGAGCTCAGCTCCGAACATACGCCCATAATAATTTCATACAGAAACAAACCAATACTTTACAGCAGCACAGAGAAGCTATGCAATAAAACCACCAAATGGCAAATATTCAAAGAAATAATAGACAGCAAAATCAGCTGCAACATCCCACTGAAAACACCTGAACACATCGATCAAGCAGTAACAACACTCACAGAAACTATCCAAGAAGCAGCAAGGGCAACCACTATACCTGAAACAAACAACAGACAAACAAAAACAGTTCCACTAGACATCCTCGAAAAAATTAGAGAACAAAGAAAAGCGAAAGCAAAATGGCAAAAACACAGAACAAAAGAAAACAAAAAAACACCTAAACAAACTCACAAAATAAATAAAGAACAAAATAAAAGAGCACAACAACAACGAGTTCACAAAGTTCATCGAGTCACTATCTGCTCACGAAAACAACAATTACTCCCTATGGAAAGTCACAAAAAATAAAGAAGACAACAAAAATGGTACCAACAATCAGAAGAGCAGACAACACATGGGCAAGAAGCAACGAAGAGCAAGCTGAAGAATTTTCCAACCACCTAGGCAACACATTCACCCCACACAACATCAACAATAGCAACCACAATAGTCATACGGACGAGGATGCGCTAACTACTAGTACACCAACTGACAATCACCATACCCAAAGCAACCGCACAAGAAATCAGAAACATAATTGAGGAAACAAAAAACAATAAAGCACCAGGAATCGACCTAATTAACAGCCAAATCTTGAAAAACCTTCCGCCAAAAGCGACAAGACAAACCACAATAATAGTAAACGCAATACTAAGAATACAATACATTCCAAAATCTTGGAATCTGGCAAAAATCATAATGATACCCAAACCAGGCAAGGACCCACACGAAACCAAGTCCTACAGACCAATCTCACTACTTCCGGTGTTCTCTAAGATAGTAGAGAAAATAATCTACGACCGGATAAAACTAATAATAGAGAAGAACCATCTAATACCGGATCACCAATTCGGATTCAGAAACAAACACTCCACAATAAAACAAACGCAAAGACTCGTCAATGAAATCCTACAGGCGCTGGAAACAAAACAATACTGCACGGCACTCTTTATGGACATCGAAAAAGCATTCGATAAAATAAACCACACTAGCCTACAACAATCAATCAGGAAACAGTTCTCGGGGCAGATATACCAACTAATCAAATCATACCTAAGCAACAGAAGCTTCATAGTAAAAATCAAAAAGACACACTCGGAAGCTAAAGAAATCAAGGCAGGAGTTCCGCAAGGAAGCGTCCTAGGACCAATTTTATACACATTATACACGGCCAACATACCAACAACTAACAATAGCAAAATACTGACATTCGCGGATCACACAGCTGTACTAGTCAGGCACACTAACCCTGCAACAGCAGTTACATTACTACAAGAACATATCACAAAAATAGAAAAGTGGCTTCAAGCGAAACAAATCAAAGCAAACCCCGATAAATGCAAACATATTACATCCACACTGCGAAAACAGAAACCACCAAACATTGTACTAAACGGCACACACATAATACAAACAAGGCAAGTCAAATACCTAGGACTCCACTTAGATACACGACTCACATGGAAACAGCATATTACAGCAACAATAGACAAAATACAGATGGCAAGGAGACAAATGTACTGGCTAACAAGTCGAAAATCCAAACTAAGCATAGAAAACAAACTAAAAATATATAAAATGGTCATAAAACCAATCTGGACGTACGGAATAACACTATGGGGAACAGCAGCAATGAGCCATATAATCAAAATAGAGGCATCGCACTCTAAAATACTCAGAACAATAGTAAACGCGCCATGGTACGTTAGAAACGAGGACATTCGGAAAGACCTGGGAATACCAACGGTCAAGGAGGAGATCAACAAAAGTGCAAGAAGGTACGGAGAAAGAATAGCAACGCACCTAAATCGGCTGGCAGCGGAAACGGTCGACACATCAAGCATAAAAAGAAGATTAAAAAGGAAACACCCAACCGATCTCACAGAGGACATAACCCAACAAACACGACGGTGGTACCCCGCTGGGGGTAGCCACCCACATGTTATATTAGTATACAGCTACAACATTTTACCAAATGTCCTACTGGACAAATTGTAAAATCCAAATAAATAAATAAAAAAAACTTTCAAATAGAAATTCGTTGTTTATTGTGAATACACATATGTAATTTATATTTTTCTTAGGCAATAAACATTATATATATGTAAATTCTATAGAATTTAGAATATCAACCGACGGTTTGACTTTCATGTGTTTACTGGGAGTCGGTCGAACGATATGAATAGAGGAGGACGGGGACTTGGGATAGAAAATAAAACAGGACTTGGAGAAGCGAAGATTGAACAAAGAAAAAAGCAAGTTAAGAGCCAGAAGGAGAAAGAGAAGACTTAGACAATCGATTGTTGAGTTTTCACAAATCGATCGCCTGATTTCCGAAAATATTACAACATTCCATATATATGTCGGAGATGAAAGAACACCGGAGCCTTTGGAATTTTGTATAATCCCGCAACATTGAAACCTAGAGTCTACTATAGCTGTAATTGAACAATTGTAGTTATTCAATCCGATTGTAATTGTTCGAGAGTTGTGATAATGAGCTTGGGCTCGAGGCGACAGCCAGTCGCCGAACGTAGCCGCGGTCACGGGATGAACGCTTTGTCTAACAAAGGCATGGAATAATTCTATAGCTCTCCTTAAAAAGGAAATAGTTGTAACACTCGACAGTAAACATTCCAACGGTCTCTGTCCCGTAGCTCGCCACATGCAGACCCTATTCTTCGAGTAAGATGATTGCCAGATGTCGATGCGTCTCCGCAGTACATGTTCAGCTAGCTCGAGGGCCCGTTATAAATCTTAAGATTTAGTCAACTAAAGTCCTTCAAACAGGCAAACAGTCTTTGTCCCAACTACGGGAAAATAGGGGAGACCTATTTTTCAATGAGCGGCGTCTCCCACTAGCAACTTTCCCTCGAGAACGGCTAACATCTTTTTCTAACCACCGATATGGAGATTGACCAATTAGCAGCAACGCCAATTTCCCTTACTTTCTGAACGAAGGCTTTTCTCGACGAATCCGATGATCTCGTGTCCTTGGACACACCCCATTATAGTTTTCCTCTGTGGCATCATCGGGGCGGGAAAGGCATTCTCGCTAGCGATCTCATCGATGAAAGGAATAACTCTTTACGACCAGCGAATATTACGCGTCCGACTTAGATTTTGTGAGTACGTTCATCTATCATCCCGTCGACCGCGGATTCGTTATTGAACCTAGGATGATTGTCATTAGTTTCTCGAGTATCTAATTACCACGGTTACTTGTCCGGTTCTTTGATAATCGTATTTGCACTAGCCAATGTCTTCTCTATGGCATAATGACGACGTGTAATCCAAACGAAGATTCGTTTCACGCCCCTAACCCTAATTGTAATGTAAACCCGACATATATATATGTCGGAGATGAAAGGAAAACCAGAGCCTTCCCTTTGCAATTTTGGGAAAATCTTCTAATGCTTTAGCCTAGATTTTATCATAGCTGTAATTAAGCAATTGTTGTCATTTGTAATTGTTCGATATTTGTGATAGCGAAAGTGGGTTCGAGGTGACAACTGGTCGCCGAACGTAGCCACGGTCACGGGATAAACGTTTTGCCTGACGAAGGTGTGGATCGGTTGTATTGTTCTCCCTAGAAATCACATAGAATTGTACTTTAAAGATGTCGATATAATGGGACACACGTATTAGAAATCAATCTCCAAACAGAAACTGCCTAGTAACGGCGTTTGGATCTTTCTCGACGTTTCCAAAGAGTATACAACAAACTTTTGACAGAAATTGCCTAGCAACAACGATTGGAAACTTCTCGATGTCTCCAGCGAGCATATAACAAACAAATGCAGTCGTATAGCGAAAAAGATTTTCATCAGATATTCATTCGTGTGATCGCCTTGGAAAGTGATACATCGAGCAATTTACCGAGTGTCTCAGCAATCGTATTTTTGTGTTTAAAAATCATTCTACGCATAGAAAAGAGTTATCCCGTTGACCGTGGATTCGTTTGAACCCAGGAACATTGTTAATAGTGTTAATTAAATTCATTATTCGTAAAACCTATTAATTGTTAATCTCAATATTCGTTAAATTTATTATTCGTAAAACATATTATTCGTTACTCTTATTATTCGTTAAACTTATTATTCTTTAATCTAACCGCTAGTTAAACTTATCATTTGTTAATCTTATCATTCATTAAACTCAATATTCATAATATTTTGTAAAATCTTGTATATTCGCGTAAATATAATCTCTGTTGTGTAAAACGATGGCTAATTCAATCGAAGAATCGTTGTTACGCCGGGCGACTCTCTGCCTGGCCCAGGTCACACACCGCGGGCCAGACGGACACCAGATGTCCGCTCTTCCGTACAGCGTACCCTCAATAGCCTTAAGCACCCGTCATACACCCGAGTCACTTGCCTGCTAAGGTCCTTCAGACCCAACAAATGTCTTTTCTAAATCAGTTTCCAAAGACTATTGTTTACTACGGCTTGACACGGGAAAGTTAGCTTTTCTCACGTACGATGCTTCCTACCAGCAACTTTCTATCGAGGGCGGTTAAGGCTCTTCTTAGTCCTCCAACCTTCGTTTGTCCAATCCGAGGCAATGTATACTGGCCTCACCTCCTGACCTAAAATGTCATGAACAAATCCGATGATCCCGTGCGCTAGACACACCCATCACTAGCTTTCCTCCGACACAGCATCGTCACTCAACTTCACTTCTTCTACATCGTTGGAAAAGTCAACTACTAAGTAGTAACGCTAATGCCTATCGGGGCAGTCTAAGCATAACGCGAGAGTCGGTCTCGGTATTGTCGAGCATACATTTCCTCTGCTAAATATCTTATAGTGCTATGTCCACTAATACATTAAATCCAATTATAAGAGCCCTGCTCTAACGTACATATCTATCTTATCTTCGTGCGATAAGTGATTATCTATCTATCTATGCTCATCAGTGTGATCTAAGTGTTGGAAATATATAATTAATAATTCTGTGAATCACAGTGTTATACAAACTCAATCACCCCTATTATCTCAACGGAAATCAGGGGATCGATCAAGTCGTGGTGTCGATTGTTATAATCGTAACGGGAATTTACGACTCCCGTTGACGTCTCTCCTAGCGACTACGTCTCCCCGCGATTGGTCGAACAAACAATAGTTACGCGCCTTAAATTCTAATTTTAACCCGATTAAATTTCGGGTTTACATTAGAATTAAAGTTAGGGGCGTGACACGAATCTTCATTTGGATTACACATTGTCGTTATGCAATAGAGAAGACATTGACTGGTGCAAATGCGATTACCATAGAACCGGACAAGTAACCGTGGTAATTAGGTACTCGAGAGACTAATGACAATGATCCTAGGTTCAATAAAGAATCCGCGGACAACGGGACGGTAGTCGTACGCACTCGGAAAAATCTAAGTCGGATTCTGTGTTAATATTCGCTGACCGTAAGGAGTAAATCCTTTTTGTCGATGAGACCGCAAGAGAGAATGACTTTCCGTCCCGGTGATACCTCAGAGGAAAACTATGATGGGGCGTGTCTAAGGACACGAGATCATCGGATTCGTCGGGGATATCCTACGTTCGGAAAGTAAGGGAAATTAACGTTGCTGCTAATTGGCCAATCTCCATATCGGTAGTTAGAAAAGGATGCTAGCTGCCCTTGAGGGAGGGTTGCTAGTGGGAGACGTCGTTCGTGGAAAAATAGGTCTCTCCTGTCTTCCCGTAACTGGGACAAAGACTGTGTACCTGTTGAAGGATTTTAGGTAACTAGATATTAGTGTTTATGACGGTCCTCGTGCTAGTCGATCACGTACTGTGGAGACGCGTCGACATCTGGTAAACATCCTGCCCGGAGAATAGGATCTGCGTGTGGCAAGCTACGGGACAGAAACCGTTGGAATGTTTACTGCCAAGTGCCGCTACGAATCTTTCTTTTAAGGAGAGCTATAGGATTACTCAATGCCTTTGTTAAATGGAGAGTTCGTCCCGTTGACCGCGGCACGTTCGGCGACTAATTGTCGAATTGAGCCCAAGCTCATTGTCACAAGACTTAAACAAATACAGTTGGTTAGAATGCCGGCAAATCGTTTAGTTACAACTGTAGATTTTAATTACAATGTTTCAATGGATCTTCCCGGGGTTTAAGAGGGAAGGCACCGATGTCACCTTATCTCCGACAAGTATAATTTTATAACGTATAACGTTAGATAGAATAACGTAATAACGTATTACGTTATATACTATAACGTAATAACGTATTACGTTATATGGTATAACGTTATAACGTATTACGTTATATAATGTAACGTTATATAGTATAACGTTATAACGTATTACATTATATGGTATAACGTTATAACGTATTACGTTATATAGTATAACGTTATAACGTATTGCATTTTATAGAATAACGTTATAACGTATTACGTTATAAAGTATAACGTTATAACGTATTACATTAGATAGTATAACGTTATAACGAATTACGTTAGGTAGTGTAGCATTATACCGTATTACGTTATATGGTTTAAAATTATAGCGTATTTCATTTTATAGAATAACGTTATAACGGATTACGTTATAAGGTATAACGTTATAACGTATTGCATTTTATAGAATAACGTTATAACGTATATACTATACGGCATAACGTAATAACGCATTACGTTTTATGGTTTAACGTTATAACATATTCAGATTTATAGTGTAATGTAATAACTTATTACGTTATATAGTATAACGTTATACCGTTTTACGTTATATAGTATAACGTTATAATGTATTACTTAATATAGTATAATTTTATAAAGTATGACGTTACATAGAATAACGTTATAACGTGTTACGTTTTATAGTATAAAGTTATAACGTATTATGTTATATAGTATAACTTTATAACGTATTACGTTTTATAGTATAACGTTATAACGTATTACGTTATATAGTATAACGTTATAACGTATTACTTCATATAGTATAATTTTATAACGTATGACGTTACATGGAATAACGTTATAACGTTATAACGTATTACTTTATATAGTATAATTTTATAACGTATGACGTTACATAGAATAACGTTATAACGTATTACGTTTTATAGTATAAAGTTATAACGTATTATGTTATATAGTATAACGTTATACCGTATCACGTTATATAGTGTAACGTTATGGCGTATTCCGTTTTATAGAATAACGTTATAACGTATTACGACATATGGTATATCGTTATAACGTATGACGTTATATAGTATAACGTTATATCGTATCACGTTATATAGTGTAACGTTATAACGTATTGCGTTATATAGTATAAAGTTATAACGCGTTACGTTACATAGTGTAACGTTATAACGTATGACGTTATATAGTATAACGTTATAACGAGTTACGTTATATAGTGTAACGTTATAACGTATGACGTTATATAGTATAACGTTATATCGTATCACGTTATATAGTGTAACGTTATTACGTATTGCGTTATATAGTATAAAGTTATAACGCGTTACGTTACATAGTGTAACGTTATAACGTATGACGTTATATAGTATAACGTTATAACGTATTACTTTATGTAGTCTAATTTTTTAACGTATGACGTTACATAGAATAACGTTATAACGTATGACGTTCTTTAGATTAACGTTATAACGTATTAAGTTTTATAGTATAAAGTTATAACGTATTATGTTGTATAGTATAACGTTATACCGTATCACGTTATATAGTGTAACGTTATGACGTATTCCGTTTTATAGAATAACGTTATAACGTATTACGTTTTATAGTATACAGTTATAACGTATTATGTTATATAGTATAACGTTATAACGTATCACGTTATACAGTGTAACGTTATGACGTATTCCGTTTTATAGAATAACGTTATAACGTATTACATTATATGGTATAACGTTATGACGTATTACGTTATATGGTATAACGTTATGACGTATTACGTTTTATAGAATATCGTTATAACGTATTACATTTTATAGTATAAAGTTATAACGTATTACGTTATACAGTATAATGTAATAACGTATTACGTTTTATATTATAACGTTATAACGTATTACGTTATATGGTATAACGCTATACCGTATTACATTATATAGAGTAACGTTATAACGCATGACGTTATAACGTTACCGTTATAACGTATTACGTTATATGGTATAACGTTATAACGTATTACGTTATATGGTATAACGTTATTCCGTATTACGTTATATAGTATAACGTTATATCGTATTACATTAAATAGAGTAATGTTATAACGTATGACGTTCTGCAGAATAACGTTATAACATATTACGTTACATAGAATAACGTAATAACGTATTACGTTAAGTAGTATAACATTATAACGTATTACGTTATATGGCATAACGTTATGACGTATTACGTTATATGGTATAACGTTATGACGTATTCCGTTTTACAGAATAACGTTATAACGTATTACGTTATATGGTATAACGTTATACCGTATTACATTATATAGAGTAACGTTATAACGCATGACGTTCCGCAGAATAACGTTATAACGTATTACGTTATATAGAATAAGGTAATAACGTATTATGTTATATAGTATAACGTTATAACGTATTACGTTATATGGTATAACGTTATAACGTATTACGATATATGGTACAACGTTATAACGTATTACGTTAAGCAGTAAAACATTAAAACGTATTACGTTATATAGTATAACGTTATAACGTGTTACGTTATATAGTATAACGTTATAACGTATTACGTTATATAGTATAACGTTATAACGTATTACGTTAGGTAGTATAACGTTATAACGTATGACGTTTCACAGAATAACGTTATAACGTATTACGTTTTATAGTGTAAAGTTATAATGTATTACGCTATATGGTATAACCTTATAACGTATTACGTTAAGCAGTAAAACATTAAAACGTATTACGTTATATAGTATAACGTTATAACGTATTACTTTATATATTATAATTTTATAACGTATTACGTTGTATAGAATAACGTAGTAACGTATTACGTTATATGGTATAATGTTATAACGTATTGCATTTTATAGAATAACGTTATAACGTATTACATTATGTGGCATAACGTTATAACGTTTAACGTCTTGTAGAATAACGTTATAACGTATTTCGACAAATGGTATAACATTATAACGTATTACGTTTTAGAGAATATCGTTATAACGTATTACGTTATGTAGTTTGGACGAAAAACTTACATCCGGCGGAAGCGGTGCCGCACCGGAAACGATCTCTCTCACGCTGCTGAAATCGCAATTTGGCACCATTGGATGCTTCGCAAGACCAACTAAAACTGGAGGGACCAAAGGTATATGCGTAATTCTGTATTTTTCTACGGAACTGAGTAACGTTTCTAACTCGAAATTTCGCATTATGTACACAGCTGCACCGCAACTTATTGCCGTATTCATCATTCCGAACGCATAACCGCGAAATAATGGCAAGAAAACTAGTATTCGGTTTCCACGTCGATTATCCATTGAACCTGGGGCACTTCGATTAAGAACAAAATGCATTTGAATCGAATATTTATAATTTCAACTAGAATGATAAGAGTTAAGAAGCACAACAATAGAGAAAATATTATATAGTTGATTTGAATAAGGAATGGTTTGTTAATCATATAAAACGAATAATATATATTTAAATTTGGCATAAATAAAAAATAAATTTCGAAATATATGTGTGGTCTGAGATCAACCGGATACAATGTGTATATTAATTTGATATATTTACCTTGGAGTTTGGATGAAAAGTAACAAATTTCGATGAGACAACATTACTCTAAGACTATTGAGGGTGCGCGCCAAGGATATGCATACATCTGGGTGCCATCCTGTCCGTGGTGTGTGGCCTGGTCTCTGATGTGAATTGACGTTACACTCCCGAGGGAGCAGGAGGGTGGGGAATGGAGAGTGGTAGAGGCGAGGAAGAAGAGACGGAAGAACAAAAATCAGAGGAAGACAGCCGTCGCCGTTGGAGGAGATACAGCGAGGAAAGGGGCGAACGTGGCACCGCCGACGAGGGTACGCCAGCAGCAATCCCAGCCCAGGACGACAGGCGCGGCGAAAGCGAGCGCCGCCGCAACAAGCAGAGGACCGTCGCAGGCATCCAAGGCGGTCACGCTCCCTCGCGCAAGAAAGCGATGACGGGCGCCATCATCATCAGAGTCCCTGGAGACAGGGACAGGGAAAAGGCGACGCTGCTGGCGACGCTGCTGGCGACGCTGTTGGCGACGCGTCTGGCCGAGGCGCTAGACCCAACTGCGGCGAGAGTCGCCACGCCTACCTGGATGGCGGAGCTTCGAGAGACCGGGATAGACATCTCGGTCAAGAAGGAGGAGCTGCGGAAAGCACTGGCCTCGGCGGCAGGATGCGGCTGCGCGGAGGTTCAGGTCGGCGAAAACGGCGGCAGAGGTGGCCTAGGGTCTGCCTGGATCAAGTGCCCGGTGGCAGGAGCCCGGAAAGTATCCCATGCAGGGAAAATAGCCCTGGGCTGGTCAACCGCGAGGATTCGAGCCATCCCGAAGCGGCCCCTGCAGTGCTTCAGGTGCCTGGAGGTGGGGCACGTACGCGCAACATGCGTGTCCAGCGAGCATCGAGGGCACCTGTGTTACAGGTGCGGTGGATGCGGACACCGCGCCAGAGGCTGTCCCGCCTCTGCTCCCAAGTGCTCCCTGTGCGAGTCGCTCGGGACGCCCGCCAATCACAGGATGGGCGGTGCGGAATGCCCCCCCCCCGAAAGTCAAGAGGAGGAGACCAATCCGCGAGCCAGCAGCTGCGGAAAGGACACCAGGGAGAACTGCCAAAGCAGCAGCGGCAGATGGTCGGGAGGAGGCCATAGAGGTGACCGAGTAGTTCAAGCGCCTCCTCCAATGCAATCTCTGTAGGTCGAGAAGGGCGCAAGATCTGCTCTTCCAGACCATACGGGAGTGGAGTAATGGTGGTAGCGGTATACGACTCCCCCAACATCGACCTGGCTGCGTACAGGGACTTCCTGGAACGGGTCGGCGAGTGCGTCGGAAGATGCCTCCCCCGCAAGGTACTCGTCCTCTGGGACTTCAATGCCCACTCGATGCAATGGGGAAATCCCAGGACCAACTCTCGGGGACGGACGCTTACCGATTGGGCAGCGGGTCGCGGGCTCCTGCTGGCAAACAGGGGCTCGGCGAGCACCTGCGTGGCGTGGAGAGGATTGTATTCGCCGTAGAGTTTATACTAGCGGGTAAGAATTGTTATTGAGTATTACTGGATGTGATGTAGCACTCGCATTGCGCGACAACGTGAGATACAAGAAATACGCGATTTTCTTTAATATCGAGACGCGCACGTGGATAGATTTGACGCCATTATTGTAATGGTAGTGGCAGGACGTACGCGTGGTGCCGAACGATGCGCAGGCGAGGTGGTTTGTCGCGTCGATGTTTGGCGTCGCCACCTTACGGGCAGCACACTAGGGTATGTACGGCCGGCTCGACTTAAGTTCCTATTATGAAGAAATAAAGTCGGGTCGACCAGAGTTCTAGTTATATATCGTTTATTTTATTTATTTTATTTATTTTGCCACTCGAGCCAAACTTCCTTGGTGAATAAATAAGAATAAATGAGTATGAAGGGTGCTGCGTACGTGGAGGCTTTATTTGAGTTACGCGGCGTCGTGTGGGTTGGGGAATGCAGGTATATGCGTTTCTTATATATATTATTTATTTACTTTACTCGTTTATTTATTTATTTATTTAACTATTGGTTGATTATTTATTTATTATTTGTTTTGATATTATTTATTTATTTACTTATTTATTATTAATATTTATTATTAGTTATGTTGGTTTATTTATTATTTAGTTATTATTCATTTATTTATTTATTTAGTTAGCTGATTGTTTATTTATTTATTACTATATTATCTATTTATACATTCGGTGATCTGCGTATGTATCATCAGGCCTCTTATTGAAGCGCAGGCGTTAGCTTGATATATTTAGTTTATTTTAGCGTTATATAAATTTAGCTTGATAGATTTAGTTTATTGTAGCTGTGTAGAAATTTCTAAGATAATATCTAATTATGAGGATATTACTATGTGTTGCTCCTAGATACTTATTTATTTATTTATTCGTTATATATGTTTTATTTCTATTATACTGGCTCTTTGTTGACGACTTGGCGAGTTCTTTCGGTTATGATTGGATACATTCGAACGGTTTTGGCTAGGAGGTGGAACCCCAGGCACCCCCTTGTACAGTAGCAGCGACTGGGGCAAAGGCGAACAGCAAGAGGTTGGCGGTTAGTATTGAAAACCCAAGGATAGTGTCGGACATCAGAATAAGTCACAACGTCACCATATCGGTTGCACCGAGGATTAGGGGGGACGAGGAAGGTGATCCCTTTAAGCCTAGTAGGAAAATTCAGAGGAGTCCCACGATTGGTGGTAGGCCCGATATTGAAGTAGCGGAAGAATTGGTGGTGTACCGAAACTGGATTGAAATTAGCTCAAGACAAGACGGAGGTGATTCTACTTACCGGAAATCGTATCACAAGGTCAAGGACGTCAATATGGGCAAGTACCTGTTAATGACTAAATAGAAGGTTAGGTATCTTGGGGTGCAATAGGACAATAATAGAAAATTCTCATTACATCTAGGAAAGGTGTGTGTCATGGTTGATACCCTAATAGGAGCGATTAGGACATCATTGCCGAACGTCAATGGGTCCACCGACTCAGTTAGGAAACTATTACGGAGTGCGGGAGTCGGTGGTGCTTTATGCCACACCGATATGTGTCAAAGCCCTAGCAATACGGAAAAACAATAACATTCCGAAGATGTCGATAGTGATCGAATAAAAGATGAAGGGAAGAGTAGCTCTATTGCAGAGGGGATAATTGGACCAGAAAGCTGATTGACGACGCCTGCATTTTTAATAGAGAACGATTAGGAAAGAGACACACCCAAGATGCTGGGATTGTGATGTCGAAGGTGAAGATGCAGAGCATGCGTTGTTCAATTGCCCCAGATGGGACAATGGAAGTACGTTGTTGGATAATTACGTAGGCGAAATACTGGCAACCAATAACGTAATCGACGTGGTCGTCAATAGCGAGGAGAACTGGGCTAGATTCCAAGGGCTTTGCCGAAAGAAAATGATAGCTCAATCAGGTAGACAAGATAAGGAGAGGAACATGGAGAGAAGAAGGAGAGGATTAACTAGAAGAAGATCATAATAAGATGAGAGGTACACTCAGTAAGAAGACCAACCCTGAAGTAATGCCGAGAGGTGGTTCCAGGGTTGGTTCTTGTACCGATAGAGGAGAGAGACAGAGGAGGGGTTTTTTGGTGGGTAGAGGTGCTATCATCTTGCCAAGTCCCGCATAATCCAGGCGCGCGCTAACGTACCTAGTTATGCGTAACTGCATTCTCCTCTCCTCTCAAAACAAAAAAATGTGCAAAATAGGAATGAGTATGGATATGAATTTTTAAATTACTATCTGTCAATAAATATCCAGAATTAGTAAATCTAGGTTTAAGATTATATTATATTTGGGTTAACATATAAATGCGAATGATCTTTTACTATGAAATGCATAAAATAAAAGTACATATCAATTGGTGCCACCAGATGACTTGTTATTTTGCGTGTTAAGTAAATATACCACAAAATTTCAGTTGATATAATAACCGTCACTTGTTGGTAAAATATCGTTGATGTTTGGATAAGGTATGTATTTCTGTTTGTTTTAAAATAAAAACAACAGGTTGTAATAGACGTACGATTATAAATTGTAACGTATCGCTATTAAAAATCATTTTTGTTCTTCTGGAAGATTAGGGAAGAATACTATTCTTTGTTTGTATTCAAGTAAGGACAACGAGAGAGTGAGTGAAGCGTAAAGCATTAGAAAGCGTAGGCGAGAATTTATCTTCAGTAACATTAGTGATGTATGCCTGAAAAAGGCAAACGCGTGTAGAATCTGTGGTTTCAGTTTAATGTTTATACCGATGCAGTTATCTCTTCCTGGCAGACGAATAGTGTTTTTCTAACGCCATATTACGTTTCACCTTCTCTGAGTAGAAATTCGTGATACTCGCAAGTTTAATATTTCAGGTCCTGGCATAATCATTCATTGATTCGGTGTAATTAATACTTGGTTAGGTACATGTCGAAATTTGTTTGATTCATTAAGAATTAAAGTAGCGAAAAAATGATTTTGACGGGAACTGTGTTCTTCTATACGAAAAAATGTCAATAAAGAGATATTTTAGTTTCCACTGAAATGAACAAATTATTGAAGGTTTTGAGGATTTCGAATTTTGCAGGAAAACAAGTAGTGCGCAGTTTTTCATGACAAGCGATTTACTCAGTAATTGGAAATAACCAATAGCATTTTTTGTTTAAAAAGAATGGAATTGAAACTAATCAATTATATTATCAAATATATTAGGTGCTATTTTAGTACACAGTACTGACTTAGAAGTTGTTGCTAGAAATGCGAAAAAAGGTTTACATTTCATGACATCGACATTGGAAAAGGTGGAAAATGTCTCACTTCGACATGTATATTTATCTTTTTGTTATGTTTACCGATTTTTCGGAAACGGCTTGATCAATCGGAATGACACTTTTTGCTCCTTGTAAGACATAATTTTCCGTTGGTTCAAATATAAAATATTTTTCCATTTCTTTTTTGTAAACTATTTTTTTTTTACAAAAATCCAATTTTTATGTATACAAATTCATCAGTTATTCTGGATTGGATCGAGCTATCGAGATGAAACCTTTTGCATCTTTTAAGAGTAGTCCATTGACTGATCCCGTTTGCAAAATGTCTCCTTTTTGTTCATTGTTAAGTATTATTATTGCAAAGAATTCGTTATTTATCAATTTCATTTACGTCTGCTCAGTGATTATTCTGCAACTGTTGGTCTGATAACGAGATGATTCTAAAACAACAGCCTGAGCAAGTAGTTTGAAATCGTGTTTTTCAACTTAGTCTTCAATTCGTGTTTCCATTGCGCGAAACATTGGCTGGTTGTTATTGTTGCTGTCGTATAAGAGAAATTTCTTGACATATCTGCGTACATCGTATTTTGTCCCTAATATTTCAGAGTGTGTACAGCTAGAATAAAATTGTCTTTCACTTGCTTATATTAATTTCTACTGTCCATAAATAGCCATGCATTTTGTCGAATATTTGTTGTAGATGGCTTTCGGATTTTAAAGCTTTATTGTCTCTCGCGCATATTAGTAGATCATTCGCGAATATTATCGCTTCTTTATTTTTATCGCTATTTGCGCTACAATTTACATCGCTATAAATTAAATAAAATGGGGGAGTTCACGGCTTCTTGCTATGGGTCGTCTTTGATTTTAGATACTTTGTTTAAACTGTTCTGGCTGTTACGTAAAATTGTTTGTTACGTAACATGTTCTAAATTATGACTATTATTTGGTGTAAACTATCTAAGTACTATCCATAGCGCTGCTTGACTTGCGTAAATGGACGAGAACGAGTGTTATTTATATTTCTATATGTCGGAGATGAAAGGACACCGGAACCTTCCCTTTGGAACTTTGGGAAAATCCCTTAACACTGTAACCTAGATTCTACCATAGCCGTAATTAAGCAATTATCGTCATTCAATCCGATTGTATTTGCTCGAGACATGTGACAATGAGCTTCAGCTCGAGGCGACAACCAGTCGCCGAACGTCGCCGCGGTCAAGGAATCAACGTTTTGTCTAACAAAGGTATGGAGTAATAGTGTAGCTCTCGTCAAAAAGTGTTGAAGTGGTCATTACTTCTAAGAAAACTCTACATCTGGTCTTTTTAGTTTTCTCAACTACTGAAACCATCGAGAGCGTATAGACAAAAGACAGCGACGAAAGCAGACCTTAAACAGTAGACAGGCGACGTTGGCTTCGGGGTTTTCAGTTATAGGGTAACACTGCTAGCGTGCGGATTTGGACCAGTTCAAATTGTATTCTTACTTATAATTACACTTCTGTATGAAAATATATTATCTACCTTACAATTTATCCACGACTTTCTCTGTTTATACATCAAATAACCTCAACAAAAAAAAAATAGTTGTAGTGGCACTCGACAGTAAACATTCCAACCGTTGCTGCTCGTGGATCACGACATGCAGATCCTCTTCATCTCCACAGTACATGTTCAGCTAGCCTGAGGACCCGTTATAAATCTCAAGATATAGTTAACTAAGGTCCTTCAAACAGACAAACAGTTTTTGTCCCAACTACGAAAAGATAGGGGAAATCTATGTTTCTCACGAACGACGTTTCCTGCTAGCAACTTCCTCTCAACGTCACTTTCCCTCACTTTCCGGACGAAGGCATCTCTCCGCGAATCCGATGATCTCATGTTCTGCGACACACCCCATCATAGTTTTCCTCTGCAGCATCATCACGACGGAAAGTTATTCTCTCGTGAGGTCACATCAGCGAGTGACATAGCGTCTTTACGCTCGGTGAATATTCTACTTTTTAACAAATAGTTATTTTAGTAATACTTGTACCGTAGACAAGCAAGTTGAGTAGAACTTGGACTTTGAAAAAAAAAGGGCATTTTGTTATCCCGCTGACTGCGGATTCGTTATTGAACCTAGGATCATTGTCATTGGCTTCTCGAATATCTAATTACCACGGTTACTTGTCAAATGCTGTAATAATCCTATTTGCAGTAGTAAATATTGCATAACAATAATGTCTAATCCAAATGAAGATTCGTTTCACGCCCCTAACCCTAGTCATAATGTGAACCCGACATATATATAACATTTATTGCCCGAGAAAATACATATTACACGTATATATTCTTAATAAAGAAAGAATTTCAGTTGGAATGTGGTTTTGGCAAAAGTACCGTTACGCGACGGTATGACGTAGCCATACAATATTTTGTGTCGAATTTACATTTTTAACATTTCAGTTAATGATTGAATTTATGTCGCTACAAAAGTGATACTTTTCTACAATATTGTTTTTCCTTTCTTCAGGAGAAGAATGCGAGAACGAGTGTACTCAATGTGGTATGAGCGTTTGCTGAAGTAACTAGTTTTGTTATTCGATATTACTGTACTAAAAATATCTAAAACCTATAAATGGTATATAATGGTTAAATATGTATTGAGTATGATCTCAGACACTTACATTTGAACCATTTTGGCTTTTCTGTTTAAATCAAATCGGGCAACCGTACATCTGGATCAGCTTTATTAGAAGTTTGCAGCAGAATATTTTTACTTTATTATTTAGTTGTTTGCAGTAGATTCGTGTGTTTGTTCGATTTGAAATCCGAATGTATATCTAAATAGCAAACGACTTTTTTGTGAGGAATGGATATGTTGCTATTGTATCGTAGATATCGTGTAGGCGGAATTGCTTTTTGCATATGATATTTTGGAAATGTACGGCCCGAACAGAATTGTTTTGAATTCGCTTATATTAATTTGTGATTTCCAAATTATTTTTATTACGTGGTGTGGAAGCTCTCTTTTTCGAGCTTAAGGAAAGAAATCCAGCCAGAATGTGTTGAATGCCCTCTCTAAATCTATGAACATCGCTTCGACGCAATCACTCTCGTCTCTTGCCCAAGAGATATATGATGAATTTTGTAATTGCATGTATCGTTGAATGTTTAAATTTGAAGCCAAATTGGGTGCCCGGAATTAGGTTATTTTCAATGTATATAGTGTTATTTATCATAGATTCGGATACTTTATAAATGTTGAGTAAGAGTCTAACTCATCGGTATAGCTGACAGAATCACTGTTGCTTTTCCTTCTTTTTTTAATGCTACTGCCTTTCTTGTTTTCCAGAATGGAGAAATAGTTGACATTTAAGCAATTGTTAAATATTATGCTGCAGGAGTAGATGTGTGAAAGGTGCGTAAATATAGTAGGTGGGTTCTTTTAAATCAATGTTACCAAATTCGATAATTTTTTTTTATTGTTCATTTTTGAAGGTTAGATCTAACTTATTTTAATTTGTGGAAATGTCAGATAGAATTAAATCTGGATTGTCAACTTAGTATGCGTTGCGTCAGTTTGTTCGTTGTTTGTGCGATTATGCTGGTTACTTGATATATTCTTATGTGGCTATTTTGTGTGTGGACTGTTTCAATGCGTGCTCTTAGTATAGACGATTAGTTTATGACTTCCCAAATTAGCCTTTTTAGACCCTTTATTTGGAGATACTCAAGGTTTCGTCTATGTAACGCGGAGCGTGCCCATGCGGCCCAGCAGTCACGTACCCCCAAGTAGACTCTGACCGTTTTTCCCATTCTGTATATGCTGAATATTTCAGTTGGAATTCAGTCGTCTTTGCCAATATCCTAAGTTTTCTCCTTATACTTTATAACCATCCAGACAATAAATGTTATTTCTCTATGTTAGTATGTTTAGTATCTCATGGTTTTCGATAATGATTATCTTATTGTCTTCGTCGAATTGTGTGACGGTACATGTCGGCTTTCATGAGTTCCTATTTGTATCCGTTCTGGTTGTGTCAGAGTATATCACTTATGTTGTGGTTTTTTGGGCGGAAGACGCAGTTAATCGATGGTGAAAGTTCTTTGGGTTTTTATTTTGATATGTTTTCCATTCTACATTTCCAGTAGTTTCTTATGAAGTTGTGGAAAGCTTTTCTAATTTCGTATTCACTCTCGTTGTTCCTCTGTTATTCTGCTCTTCTTTTTCTTTTCCAGCAACGCTAGTAATTTTTCACCGTTGTGTTTGATCTTTTATTTTAATGTACTAATTCTTTGTAGGATGATTGGTTCCCCGTGTTACTATCCTTTTTCTTGTTTTTATCTTTTGTGCTTTAGATGATTTCTATAGACATGATTTCTATAGGTAATCCGGGTACGGAATTCGATCTTTTCATGTTTTCGCTTGGTTTCAATAGTACTCTTATGCACTGTACTAGTTCCACTTCGTTTAATTCTTCTGTTATCCGTTTATTCATTGGTGTTAATTCTATGCGAAAAAACATTTGCGTAATAAAAACTAGGACTTTGTTTGAATATAACAGAATTTTTCTGTCAAAATCCAGGAAAAGATACTTACTTTTGCCACGTTTATGACTCCTTTCATATACTTGCACGGTGTGGTATTTTTCGAAGCAATTGCGTGTATGCAGGGCCG
>NW_022884228.1:0-24043 GCF_011952255.1 Bombus vosnesenskii | reverse complement strand
CTTCTCGCTCCTCCATTTCTCTCTTTCTTCGTCTCTCTCCCTTTCCCATCTTCTCCTCTCTTCTTCCTTCTCCCTTTTCCACCTTTCTCTTTCCTCTTTTCGCTCCTTTTCCCATCTTTCTTTCTTCTCCTCCCTCCCCCTCCTCATGTCCTCTACTAGCTCTACCAGCACATCTAACCCCCTTTCTATTTTCTCCATCCTCGCGTCCCTTGCTTCTATGTCGATCTCTCTCCTTGCTGCCTCCTTCTCCGTCACGCTGTACCTTTTCACGCTCTACCTTTGTGTTTCTGCGGTCCTCGCCTGGTTCGTTATCCTCGGTCTTCCTCTTGTCGCCATCTGTCCTGTTCTTGGCTAATTAGCTTTGTGCTTTCGTCAATCTAACCTCTTCTTTCCTAGATTTATGTTTCACCTTTCTCCTGTCTTATTGTCACTTTTTCTGCTTTTTCTTTTTGTCCCCTCTTCGTGTTTTCACCCTTTTCTTCCTCTTCTTCTTTCCGCTTTGTCTCCCTCCTCTTTTTCCCCTTCACTTTACACTTTTTCACCGCGCTCACTACCCACGTGTTACCTTCGCCCGCGTCCAAACCGGAAGTCAATTCGAATAATAAAAAATCATTTCTCAACAATTCACCATATTAATTTTGAATTTGCTATTTGATATTGACATTTTGTTCATGTAATTTGATTATTTATTTATATATTTTATTATATTATTATAAATTAAATTAATTTTTAAAATATATAGTATAATAAAATTACATTTAATTTCCAATTAAAAAATTTATTATTAAATTAATATATTTAATAAACTTAATTTATTACTTATTAATCCTTATAATTTTATTAATCATTTTTTCATTAAATAAATTTTTATCAATACATAAAAAATTTAATATCGAAAAAAATTTGCCATATGAATGTGGATTTAATCCTATTACAAAAATAAATCTTCGATTTTCATTACCATTCTATTTAATTTCATTAACATTTTTAATCTTTGATGTAGAAATCATTTTATTAATTCCCTTAATTTCATTTATTAAAACCTTAAATTTTTTATATTTATTTATTTTAATAATCAATTGGTACCACCAGATGATTTGTTATCTTGCGTGCTAAGTAAGTATACCACAAAATTTCAGTTGATATAATCACTTGTTGATGAAATGTCGCGGTCACGATGTTTGGATAAGGTATGTATTTCTGTTCGTTTTAAAATAAGAACAGTAGATTGTAATTGATGTACGATTATAAATTGTAACGTATGCCTATTAAAGATAATTTTTGTTCTTTTGGAAGATTAGGGAAGAATACTATTCTCTGTTTGTATTTAAGTAATGACAACGAGAGAGTGAGTGAAGCGTAATGCATTAGAAAGCGTAGACGAGAATTTATCTTCAGGGAACATTAGTGATGTATGCCTGAAAAAGGCAAACGCGCGTAGAGTCTGTGGTTTCAGTTTAATATTTATACCGATGCAGTTATCTCTTCCTGGCAGACGAATAGTGTTTTTCTAACGCCATATTACGTTTCACCTTCTCTGAATAGAAATTCGTGATACTCGCGAGTTTAATATTTTAAGTTCTGGCATAATCATTCATTGGTTCGGTGTAATTAATACTTGGTTAGGTACATGTCGAAATTTGTTTGATCCGTTAAGAATTAAAGTAGCTAAAGGATGATTTTGACGGGAATTGTGTTTTTCTATACGAAAAAATACCAATAAAGAGATATTTTAGTTTCCACTGAACTGAACAAATTATTGAAAGTGTTGAGGATTTCGAATTTTGCAGGAAAACAAATAGTGCGCAGTTTTTCCTGATAGGCGATTTACTCAGTAATTGGAAATAACCAATAGCGTTTTTTGTTTAAAAAGAATGGAATTGAAACTAATCAATTATCAAATTTATTAGGTGCTATTTTAGTACACAGTACTGACTTAGAAGTTATTGCTAGAAATGAGAAAAGAGGGTTACATTTTACGACATCGACATTGAAACAGGTGGAAAATGACTCGATTCGACATGTATATTTTTCTTTCTGTTATGTTTACCGATTTTTCGGGAACGGCTTGACCAATCGGAATGACACTTTTGGTCCTTGTAAGACATAATTTCCCGTTGGTTCAGATATAAAATATTTTTCTATTTCTTTTTCGTAAACTATTTTTTTTGCAAAAATCCAATTTTTATATATACAAATTCATCAGTTATTCTGGATTGGATCGAGCTATCGAGATGAAACCTTTTGCATCTTTTAAGAGTAGTCCATTGACTGGTCCTGTTTGCAAAATGTCTCCTTTTTGTTCATTGTTAAGTATTATTATTGCAAAGAATTCGTCATTTATCAATTTCATTTACGTCTGCTCAGTGATTATTCTGCAACTATTGGTCTGATAACGAGATGATTCTAAAATAACAGCCTGAGCAAGTAGTTTGAAATCGTGTTTTTCAACTTAGTCTTCAATTCGTGTTTCCATTGCGCGAAACATTGGCTGGTTGTTATTGTTGCTGTCGTATAAGAGAAATTTCTTGACATATCTGCGTACATCGTATTTTGTCCCTAATATTTCAGAGGTGTACAGCTAAAATAAAATTGTCTTTCACTTGCTTATATTAATTTCTACTGTCCATAAATAGCCATGCATTTTGTCGAATATTTGTTGTAGATGGCTTTCGGATTTTAAAGCTTTATTGTCTCTCGCGCATATTAGTAGGTCATTCGCGAATATTATCGCTTCTTTATTTTTATCGCTATTTGCGCTACAATTTACATCGCTATAAATTAAATAAAATGGGGGAGTTCACGGCTTCTTGTTATGGGTCGTCTTTGATTTTAGATACTTTGTTTGAACTGTTCTGGCTGTTACGTAAAATTGTTTGTTACGTAACATGTTCTAAATTATGACTATTATTTGGTGTCAATTATCTAAGTACTATCCATAGCGCTGCTTGACTTCCGTAAGTGGACGAGAACGAGTGTTATTTATATTTCTATATGTCGGAGATGAAAGGACATCGGAACCATCCCTTTGGAACTTTGGGAAAACCCTTAACACTGTAACCTAGATTCTACAACCGTAATTAAGCAATTGTCGTCATTCTAACCAATTGTATTTGTTTGAGACTTGTGACAACGAGCTTGGGCTCAAGGCGACAATTAGTCGCCGAACGTGGCCGCGGTCAACGGGACGAACTCTCCATCTAACAAAGGCATTGAGTAACCCTATAGCTCTCCTTAAAAGAAAGATTTGTAGCGGCACGTGGCAGTAAACATTCCAACGGTTTCTATCCCGTAGCTCGCCACACGTAGATCCTATTCTCCGGGCAGGATGTTTACCAGATGCCGACGCGTCTCCGCAGTACGTGATCGGCTAGCCCGAGGACCGTTATAAACACTAATATCTAGTTACCTGAAATCCTTCAACAGATAAACAATCTTTGTCCTAGTTACAGGAAGACAGGAGAGACCTATTTTTCCACGAACGACGTCTCCCACTAGCAACCTTCCCTCGAGGGCGGCTAGCATCCTTTTCTATCTACCGATATGGAGATTGGCCAATTAGCAGCAACGTCAATTTCCCTTACTTCCCGAACGTAGGATATCCCCGACGAATCCGATGATCTCGTGTCCTTAGACACGCCCCATCATAGTTTTCCTCTGAGGTATCACCGGGACGGAAAGTCATTCTCTCTTGCGATTTTATCGACAAAAAGATTAACGCCTTACAGTCAGCGAATATTAACAAAGAATCCGACTTAGATTTTGCGAGTGCGTACGACTACCATCCCGTTGTCCGCGGATTCGTTATCGAACCTGAGGCCATTGTCACTAACGTCGCGAGTGTGTGATCATTGTGAGTTTGTGTCAACTCTGTAACATTTTTGCGTGTGTCAATAAAAGTAACTTCAGTGTAAGAAAATGGATAGCTTCGGTGAAGAATCCTTACCTGTCCCAAGCCCCCGCCACGAGGACGACTCGGGCCCAGATTCGGACATTGACTCAACATATATATTACAATTATTTTATTTAATTACATATAAAATTTATATAAATTTATTTGAAGATTATTAATAATTTTTTTTATTTGATAAATTTTATAAATTTTTAAATTTTAATATATTTTATAAGTTTCTATATTTTAAATTTTAATGTTTTAGTAAAAATTTATTTATTTATATATATATAAATATATAATATAGAATGAAATAATTTAATGATTAGTAATTTAATTAGAATAATGTTAATAAATTTAATTTATAAATATTTTAAAAATATTTAATATTATTTTAATTAAATTTTTTATATATTAATATATATATATATAATTATAAAATTTTGAATTTATTTTAGACTGATGAAAATTGGTCACCTTACGATCGCGTTGGTTTATTTATGCTGGTCGAGGGGATACCGGTAAATTTCCATTCGCCTTTGTTAGACGGTTGCATGAAGCGGCGACATTGTTTTTGCCCGAAGTTTACTTATTATTATTACAGTATGTCCTAACGTTGTTGATAGTCCGAGGCAAGATCACACGTGGCTCGATTTGTCCCTCAGCTCGTGTGTCGCTACAATATTATATAAATTTTTATGTATGGGATGCGGAACAAATTAAACGGGTCTGAAAAAAGCAAATTCTTGAACTAAAACAGCAACAATTATTAGTAGCAAAAATATCGAAAGTAATAAGAAGAAGTTGTAAAATACACGATTTCTTAAAAAATGTTGCAGATTATGACAAAAAGAAAAGCACTGGTCGGTCGTCATCGTTATCCGATCGTGATAAGCGAGCAATTTTGCGTGTAGCAAGTACCAGTACTATTTTCAGACGAAAAATAATCAACTTGGATGATCCTGATGGGATTATTTTCATGACATAAGAAAAGAGACAATGTCGGCAATTCGAAGACAAATGGGAGGAGGCAGCGTGATGGTTTGGGCCGGCATCAGTTATTTCGGCAAGACATGTATCAAGTTCATCGATGGGAGAATGAATAGTGTCCGGTACATAAATTTAATCAACGAACAAATAAGTAATCATGCAGAACGCGTTTCTGGACCTGATTACATCTTTCAACAAGATAATGCACCTGTACACACATCAGGATTGGTCCAATCATACTTTAATGCAAATATATATCTGTTTTGCCGTGGCTAGCACGCTCCCCGGGCCTTAATGTTATTAAAAATTGCTGGGCAGAACTTGTTCACGGCGTATACGCGAATGGAAAGCAGTGTCAACACGTACAAGAATTAAAAAATGCAATTGTACGCGAATGGGATACATTGAGTCAAAATTATATTCAGAAACTACATAAATCGATAGCAAATCGTACAATAGAAGTAATAGAAAATAAAGGGGATGTACTCATTTTTTTTTGTTACACACTAAATCTCATAATATTTTTAATTATTTTCAACAAACCGCATATCCTGAGCTCATAATGTTTTGATACTATACGTTACAGACGAAAAACGTTACATGCGTCATTGAGTAATTGAAGATAGCTCACATGGGCTATCTCTTTCATGGGCATGATCCCATTCAAAGATCATGGTTTATATAAAATAAGTAGTTACATTGAAAGGCAAGAATCGCACGCTAAAAATGTGGGAAAAATGACAAATAAGGAAAAATTCCACAGGATCTTAGGGCATGTAAACTTTAATTATTTAGATACAATGTGTAAAAAAAAATTAGTTGAGGGAATGCCAGAAAATTTTGAGTAAGTACAATTAAAATGTGACACACGTGTCCAAAATAAAATGCACAATTTACCGTTCCAAAATAACCGTAGTAGAGCACGCGAGATTTTAGAATTAGTACATACCGATTTAAATGGACCTCATAAAAACACCGGGTTCGATGGATCTAAATATTTCTTAACATTTATGGACGATTACAGTAAGTGCGCATTGATTTATACTTTGAAATCAAAAGATGAAGTTTACATTTGTTTCCTTGATTATACAAACAAAATGGAAAATCTTACTGGTAAGAAGATAAAGAGATTAAGATGCGATAATGGAAAAGAATATATGAACAAAAACATGTACAATCTAACTAGGGCAAAGGAAATTGTCGTGGAACCATGCCCACCTTATGTTCACGAATTAAATGGAACAGCTGAGCGCTACAATAGAACAATTATGAATTCCGCTAGATGCTTATTACATGATTCAAAGCTGAATATTAAATATTGGCCGGAAATAGTTAGAGCCGCGGCGTACTTAAAAAATAGGACCATTACGAACACATATGAAAATAAAACACCATTTGAAATATTTTTTAAAAGGAAACCGAATATAAATAATTTAAGATTGTACGGAAGTAGAGTTTTCGTAAGAATACCTGAAATTAAAATAAATTCGAAATGGGACAAAATAGCAGACACTGGGATACTTGTAGGTTATGAAAACATTGGATATAGGATCCTAGTTAATAATAAAATTATAATTGCAAGGCACGTAGAATTTATAGATGAAGATGATAATTTAGACGGATTTCAAGGAGAAGATGAATCAGACAACGAAACAGAAAAGGATTTTGACGAACATTCGGATTCAAACGAAATTCATGAAAATGAAATAAATGACGAAAAGGTCGAGCAGGTTGCAATAAAAGCGGAGAGAAAGTTAAGTAACAAATCAGAAAGAAAACTTGAGGACATAGAAAATAATTTGAGAAGGTCAGGACAGGGAAGAAAGAAACCTCAAAGATATGGCCAAACGAGCTCATATTTCATTTATGTGAATGTAGTTAGCGCAGACAGTCCTCAAACCTATGAAGAAGCTATAAGTGGAGATGACAGCGGTTCATGGAAAGAAGCAATGGATCGAGAAATGAATAGTTTAATCAAAAATAAGACCTGGCAACTAGTAGAGAAACCAAAAGACAAAAAAGTATTAGACTTGAAATGGGTATATACGAATAAATCTGATAATGGTAAGAAAGCACGATTAGTCGTTCGAGGCTTCCAACAAAATGAAGTACTGGAAGATTTATACTCTCCAGTGGCAAAAATGCAAACGTTGAAGTTATTACTATCTTATTGTTGTCAATATGGTTTGACGATTATGCAAATGGATGTAGAAACAGTATTCCTAAACGAAACTATAAAATCGGAAGTATTTGTAAAACAACCTATAGGTCACGACAATAAAAGCGGGAAAGTATGTAAATTAACAAAAACGTTATATGGATTGCATGAAAGTTCAAGAGCTTGGTATGAATGTTTCCACGAGTATATGAAAAAATTAGGATTTCAAAGAAGTAAGAGTGATTATTGTCTGTATATGAAGTATGAGAGCGATGATATTATATATTTAATTCTATTCGTAGACGACTTATTAACATGTGGAAAAAACAAAAGAAAAATCGATGAGATTAAAAACAAATTGTCAAACCAATTTGCGATGAAGGACTTAGGTGAAGTAAAGACTTACTTAGGAATAAACATTGAATACGATAATAAGAAGTGTGAGATGAAATTAGATCGAAGTAGTTATATAGAGTCATTAGCGAAACAATATAACATAGAAAATAGTAAATTTTACATCAATAGTATAATTTACATCAATGGTTCAAAACTGAAGTTTAGAACCCGCACAGTCAGCCTCAGACGATATAAGATATAGAAATCTCATAGGAGCTTTATTATATATTAGTACTGGAACAAGATTAAACGTTAGAGATAGTGTAAACTATTTAAGTCGATTTCAAAACAGTTACAACGAGACCCACTATAAATATGCATTGAGAATTTTGAAATATTTATATTTAACTAGGAAATTAAAATTATAAAAACTTATAAAAGAAATTTGAATGCTGAAGTTATTGATTGTTTTGTTGACGCTGATTGGGCTGGAGATAAAGTAGATAGAAAATTCACTACGGGATTTATCATAAGATTTTTCGGAAACGCAATTTACTGGAAATCAAGAAAGCAAAGTGGCGTGACAAAATCATCAACAGCCGCCGGGTATGTAGCTTTATCGGAAGCTGTGAGCGAAATTAAATTTGTAAGAGAATTGTTGAAAGATTTCAAAATAATGATCGAGACGCCAATAAAAATTTACGAAGATAATTCTGGAACGATTGCGATATCAAAATTTGGTAGCTTGACAAAAAATTCTAAGTACATTGAAGTTCATTTCCATTTTGTGCACGAAAGTTACGAAAATAAAGAGATTGACATTATAAAAGTAGATTCAGAAAATAATGTAGCTAATATTTTAACGAAGGCTATAGGGAGAAACAAATTTGAAAATTTTAGATTACTTTTAAGAATAGTTTGATTGACTTATAAAAGGAAATGAATATGCAGCACAAAAAATTGAGGAGGTGTGTTGAGATTTGTATAATTTTCTGTGCTGGACTGGGTTAAGTGCGTAGTAGAGATACTTGTATGTGGGTATCAGTGTGTGGAGGTATGTGTGTGGGCGGCGTCTCGAAAGCAGATAAATGTAAACTGTTCAGTCGGTTAAGTGTGTATCGATGAATATATAAGAAATCCTCCATAAAATAAATATATTACTACTCTAATGTTAATCCTCAGTATCAATTTAGTGTTCCTATAACATTATTTCGGCTTCAAAGATCGACAATTCTCAACATTAGTACAAAAATCTGAGCAAACCAATAATCAGATTACCCACTACTAAATCTATCAACATTCTATTCCTCAGAAGTTCTCCCAGAAAATTTTAAGTACGCGCATCGTATCTTTTTAAAACCTATCACATCATTGATCGCGTCTCGCCGCTAACAGAATCTCTAGTACCACTATTCGCCAATTTTCACTAGCCCTTTTATTGCCATAACTTGAAAGCGTATAAATGCCAGAAAGAATATCTCCACGTCCCGTAACCGGAGGCTTTCATTTTCCAGAATTGTTGAATTTCGCGTTGTACGCCTGGAAAAGGGGCGAGAGTACACGTACGCGAGCCCACTACGATTAATCATTCTGTTTTTCGATGCTGCCTCTCCCGACTTCGTGCTACCTCGTTTTTTTTTTCGTTTTCGGCCAGTTATCATGGAGGAGTCGGGGGTAATTGTTTGCTCACAGTACGAATAACAAGGGCGTCAAAAGCCGGACGAGCCAGCAGATTCGTTAGGCAAGTATTTAACGAAAAATGACGCGGCGTTTCCCCGAGCTGTCTCCACCCATTCTCGTCCGGTTAGTTTGTGTTTTAACTCGTTACGTCCATCCCTTTCATCGATCAAAAAAAGAACTACTACTACTACTACTACTACTACTACTACAAATACTAAAAGCGAGCATAATGACAAAGTAGTAACAAGAATGACTTCCCGTGCTCTGGATAGTCCAGAGGATGCGGAGTCATTGGTAGTTACCTTCTTCTATGGCAGTTTGCCGGGCCTCTTCGGCTCGTAACCTCTTCTTTCTTCGGGCGCAATGCCCACTGAAACTTACATCTAAGCTCGAGACTTTCTAAATAGCAAACCAAAAAATAAAGTACAAAGGTGAAATAAAAAGATAAATCGCGGAAGCTGATCCAAGTGCACATAAATGAACAACGATCATATAGCGATCGCTGTCCGTTCGCATCTGCATGCTCGAGCAATATTAACGTTCGTTTCGAAAACTACTCGCGATCACGACCGCGAAATTAAATAAATCGACGAGCAAAGCCAGATGCGATGACACGTTCCATTCGTGTCAGCTTTACCGTCGATTATTCGAATGAAATTCCTTGAAGCAGGTTGGTCACTCGAAAACGCGTCTACCCGATCAGAGGTTCACCTCCACGGTTCTCACACATATCATCAGGGCGCAAGAGCCTCCGCTAGAGAGAATGTCCCGAGATGCCTCCAACACCCGAGCTTAACACGCAACATGTACACTCTAATTTACGTACCATTTTCCTGAAATCGACTGACGAAGGCTAGTGACCATTGCGCAAAAAGTGATAAAACACATCTAAAGAAATTATATCGTTAAAATAAATATAAGTAAACTTGGAATTATAATTGTAATTTACAGCAATATTAACAGCGTGGTTACGCTTAATCGTGTAGCTAATATTACCACGAATTGTGATTGTATTGATACGTCTCCACATTTTTCGTATCTTAAGTTGTAGCGAATGAGAAGAACGACGCAATTCCACAGCCTAACCACACACACACCCACACAATGTGGAAAATACGTCGTGCACGATACCCTAACACGTGGTCAGCAGCTGAGAAATTTTTGCATTAATTATAGTCATCGTGTCCAATGTCTTTTTCCCATTCAAGTAACACCTGAGCACGTGAATGACATCCTGACAATGGGCACGGCAATTGTTAAATCTGAAAATCCTAATCTAAAAGCATGATTAGTTTGTCTCATTTGTATTTAACGGACTAATGTCCTTTGATTTTACATTTTATTACTTCGTTTTGGATTATAATAACTCTGCTTTATTAATTTAATAAATTACTGAAATTTTAATATTATCAAAAAAGTAACATTAATTGAAAAAAGACTAAGACTCGATGAAATAGAATAATTGTCTCTAAATGCATTACCAAGATAGAAATAATCTTCGGCAATCTCTTCGTCAAAGCACATTTCCAAAAATGCAGAAACAGCGTTCAAAATTATTGCTTTGTTTCAAAAATCTGCCTGTCGCGAAGTTTCTTCTTGCACATAAAATTTCACACATTCTTGTACGGAAAAGAAATAAATTTTAATTCATATTTTAAATTCTACTTACGTTTATAGTATCTGAAGTCAAACAAAAGAATGTGATATATTATAATTAATATTGTCACAAAATGAATGTATCGTGTATTGCATGTATCGTCATTATCATTGAGTAAAAATTGCATCTTTCATTCCAACGAAATCGGAGGGCATCCGATTTTTCCTTCGGTACCTCTTATTTATACTAAAATTCATTGCTTAAGATTAAGTGTATTTATGTCATACAGGTATATTCGTCCAGATATTTGCCTTTTGCAAATATTTATACTGAATACTATTATACATATTTGTCAGTACCACGAATATATTCTCAAATTTATATGTTTAAACTAATTATTAAAAAATTAATGATTATAGTCGCGATGTGTAAGAAGACCTATCCTGAACTAATAAATAAAGATATGAAAAAAAATGTTACTACTCACGGGTGTAAAAAATACCCGCGGTCACTATGCTCGCAAAAAATTCTACATAATACAACCAGTCACCCGTGCCGATTCGGACCTTTCATCCTACGACATAATTGAGTGACCGGAGGAACAAAAACGCATGCGACTCACCATTCGAAGCGGAGAAGCGGAAAACGTTCCCATCGACACTGCATTATCTCAGCAAATATCATTTCAAAGACTAACATCAGGCAGGAACTGTCGAAAATCCAATGGTGGAAATGGAGGTTATGAAAAATCTGTTACAAAACAAAACACGATAAGTGATCGCTGATTATTTGGAATGTTGGAGATTGTGAAAAATGGAAATTTATTACACTCCTAACTTTAGTAATAATAAAGATTGAAATTCTAATAAACATCCATAAATGTAAAAACTGAAACTCTAATATAAAAGTTTAAAATCTAGAAATCAAAAATCTAACGATTTTTTAAATATATTAGTCATTTGTTTTATAATTTGGTATTAAGACTTTAACACTTTTTTTATTTTAATAGAAGAATAATCTTAGAAAACCCTAACCTATGAAATTTTCAATCAAATTGTATTTCTTAATCAATAGTATTGAAAGCAAAATATACAGAATACACATAATTCAAGTAAGATATGTGAAGTTACTTACATTCTTGGCTTTTGAGCCATCGTTGGAGCATTCCCAAAAAAGACAAAGAAGTTTAAGCTGTGATATGTCTATAACAAAACAGAAAATATCATTAATATTGTTAATACACAATGATAAGCATGGAAATTTAACAACAATAAAGACTAAACTCTGATAAGTATATAAATTGAAACTCTAATATAAAAGTTTGAGAATAAAACATTCACTAATTTTTGATACGTATCAGACAGTTTTATTGTACCTTAATGTTAAGATTTTAAGACTTTATTTCAATTAAAAAGGACATTTACAGCTTTCTAAATTATCAATCGTTTTATTGTATAATTAACAATATTTCAAAAAAAAAATATATAATAAATAGAACAAATTGAAATACAATATGTAAAACTACTTACATTCTTGAGATGCTGCAGAGGCTTTGTCTTCTTGATGCACTGACCCTATTATCGAAAAAGAATATTCAAAAGAATATAAAATAAGACCACATTACCACGACCGCAAAAATTATAACCGGCGAACAAGAGCTCTAATGTCGCGTAGAAAATTGTTTGATAAAATTTGACTACTTTCGCGTGTGATTATTTAATTGAATTTAATCAAAACGACCGTGATTGGAAAATATTGAAAAATACATTTGCGGAGCAAACACTGACTCTACAAACCGCATTGCACGCGGTCAAAAATATTCCCTAAAAATAGAGTTGTTTATGGGTGGTGTGGGGTGGGATGGGATGGGGAGTAGAAAAGAAGCGAAATATAGTTTCGATGTTTTTCATCTTTTCTCTATCAAACGTTTATTTAGAAAATAGTGCTACTTTTCTTTTACGTATGAAAAATATTAATTTAAAATTACAAGATATTTCTAGATATCGAACAAATGTTTGCGAATACCATGAATGCAATGTAAACAGTTGCAAGAATTATACTATGAATGTTCGTTACTAGAATATGAGATATACACTCCACTAATACACTAGAATACAGTTGAAAATATTTGCAAGATTTCGAAAGTTCACAACTAAATATACTTAAATAATACTACAGAAACGCATGCGAAATTTTGTTTTGAAGTACTTGAGTTTACTTGCGCGTCACCTCTATCAAAAAAAATATATGTTACGAAGTTAAAAAATATAGTAATGTATAATGCGAAAAACAGACTAATGAAAGTAATAAAGAACCGACGCCACCAATAGGTTATAATACGTTACAAACCTGACGCAACGCTATCGACATTATCGGTACGAAATGAGACGACTAAATGACTCCTTGTACGTTAGTTTCGCATAGCAACTACCAAAGTGGCGAGGGAAGTGGGGACACAAGAGCCGGTGGCACAAGCAGCTACGCAGTTAACGATCTAGACAAAGAAATGTATACATCAACAAAAACATTCCTATTCTACGAAGCACTTTCTTTCGAATTGCGCAGCACAATTCTTTCTCTACGTCGATATTTACAAATATCGTACAATAATTCGTAGCCCTACTGGCAACATCACAGACACATTTGTCTAACTTATTACTTTAGTTACCTTACTTTATAATCTTAATTTCGTTAAACAAAGCAAGATTGAAACAACAGCATGGAGAAAGTGAAAAATTACTTAAAATTACTGTTCCGCAATGACACAGTATGCAGATGAAGTCTTAAGCGCTTTTTGAGTGCGTATTCGCTTTTAATACTAATATAAAAATAATAAAAGTGAAACGATATTTATTTTTAAGTCCAAAATGTAGTAAGAGAATAATTTTTTCACGGTTGAAAATTTGAAGTCCATTGATATTTTCTCTATATCATTTTTATTATCACGACGTAGTACCTGAAGTTTTGACCGATCTAATGATTTTTATTCTTAGAAATATCCTGAATGAACGGGGAATTAAGAAATGTGTAATGAAGGATATAAATAATGGAAATTAATTATGGTGGAGGAATCAACGAAGAAAAGTTATTTTGCTAATTATTATACGAATGAATATTCAAAATGTCGCTCAACGACTACTAAACTATTTAATTAACACTAACCTCACCACCCCTAGTCAAATGACTGGTTTAAATATCTAATTTAAAATTGTACATTTATCGTTATATCTTTTGTTCATTTAGCTTTACGTGAATTTTTATATTCTCCGATTAATTGATTTCTCAACTTTTAAAACCAGTTATTTGACCGGGCCTGGTGAGATTAGTGTCAAAAGCCAGCCTGATATTTTCTTCAATTTCTGATCTTCGGTTGATTTTCGGTATTTTGCCTTCACTTTTCACCAAACATTAGATATGACAAACGAAATGCAATGTAAGACCTGCTAACGTTTAGGTCATGTTGCTTCTAATTGCAACGGACTGTCGCAGCGTTAAATTCAACGATGAATTACGATCCAGATGCAAGTATTGATCCAGATTTCCGTATCGAAGAAAGTAAGGATAACACAAATCAACATTGTTGCGTTTCGTGTAAAAATTCTGATCATCCTGTTCATATCAAGATTACTCTCAACGCTTATTGTTAGTGCTAAAAAGGCGATGACAAAAGAGAATTTGGAATATTAACGAAGAGCGAAACAAATAAACAACAACAAGTAACAAGAAACAAATAACTCAAAAATTACTTGCAGTAAAATTCCATCGAATAGTAAACTAGATAATTGTCCTAACCTCTGTATTCCCTTATTTCATCGCGATATATCTGATGGCTAAATATGAAAAGAGATTCCGCGAGTCGAAACGCGCCATAACTGACGCGACGATATTAGCGTATATAGCGATATTAGCGGTAGCGTTCGACTTTGTTGTCGTATTTCACCTTGTCATTATGAACAAACAGCACACTGAGGAACGTGTAATGTAAGATATTCAC
The DNA here is from genome assembly GCF_011952255.1 of Bombus vosnesenskii. Lineage (NCBI taxonomy): Eukaryota > Metazoa > Arthropoda > Insecta > Hymenoptera > Apidae > Bombus > Bombus vosnesenskii. Next base: position 9,396 of record NW_022884228.1, on the reverse strand, counting down.
GCGTTGCGGGAAATGCATAAGCGATAATGAGCTTTGTAGAAATAATCAATTAATTAATATTCACTGAATACTAACACGCACGTGCACTTTCTGGGAACGCTTCACTATCCGCCGTAGATATTGCAGGTTCGAGCGGCCATGCGAGTAAGATTCGTTTCTTTAATTATAGCGGAGTTATTATAACACTCGCGATGACGTTATTTTGTGAAGCGGTAATACGCGTAATAAATTTACTATTAAGACGCGCACGTGTGTAGAACTGACGCCATTTACGTGATGGGTAACGTTAGGACGCATGCGCTAGCGGGTCGCGACGAACATATGTGGTGGTTCGCCTCGTCGATGCGGCATCGTTTAAGAGTATGTACGGTCGGCTCGGTGTAAGTTCCTATTATGAAGGAATAAAGTCGGGTCGATATGATCTCCAGGGCTGAGCTGAAAGGGTTCATACAAGCCTTGGCGGGTGCAGCGCAGATGTTGAATGTTTCAGTCAAAAAATTTCAGTTGGATAAAGATAAGGATGAGGGGATTAGGGAGATAGGAAATTTGATTAAAGGCATTCTGTCTTCCTTGGAACAAAGTGGTATCGCCGGCCGAAACAATGAGAGTAGTGGAACTTAAGAGGCCCCGAAGAGGAGAGGCCACATACGCCGAGGCGTGTGGGAGGAAAATCAGGAAGGTAAGGAGTGAACAGGATTATAGTGAGGATTCTGAAGGTTGGATGAGGATAGAAAGAAGGAAAAGGGAGAGGAGGGCTCCCTTAGAGCAAGCTATCCCTATGGTGCGTCCGGGTAACAACCGGCAGGTTGTTATCGAAGAGAGAGGCGTACCAAGGAATAGGAGATGGAAGGAAGCCATTCTAGATAAAGTTGAAGAAGGCTGTGAATGGCTTCAAGTTTATAGGAAAATAATGGCGGCTAGGAGCACCTTGGAAGGAGCTATGGGGGTGCGTAAAACGAGAGCCGGCCATATATTCATTGAATTCGACAGGTCGGTGGCGGTGAACGAGGTGGCGGTCAAGTTAAGAGCCGCTCTGAGTGACAATACGGAGGTGGCTGCTCTCGTCAACAGAGCAACCTTACAGACCAGGAATATCGATCCCTTTACCAGCAAGGAGAAGGTCGACGCTTCCGATTACGCCATAGGAGCGGTACTTCAACAGCGCGTCAACGATACTTGGCAGCCCCTAGGTTTCATGACGAAATCGCTATCCCCCGCGCAACGAAAGTAGAACGCATACGATCGAGAATTACTCGCGATGTACACCGCGGTGAAACGATTCAGGCACGCTGTCGAAGGGAGAGATTTCGCGATTTATACTGATCACAAACCCCTACGCGTACGTATACGCGTATATAAACGTATACGCGTTTGATCAAAATCCCGACAAGTGTTCGCCGAGACAGTTTGGACACTTAGACTACGTAGGACAATTTACGACCGATATCCGACACATTAAAGGGGTAGACAATAACGTAGCCGATACTCTACCACGAATAGAAGCGATCGGGAAATCCGTCCATCATCAAACGTTAGCCGCAGCGCAAGAAGACGATACCGAGCTACGCGAAATCACTGAGTCCGGCTCTAGCGCGCTGCAATTGACAAAAATACGATTTCCCGATCAGGATGTCGGAATTTATTGCGATCTCACGAACGAAACCTCGCGACCGTACGTACCGGAACCGTTACGTCGCGCCGTATTTCAGTCGTTACATAGACTTTCCCATCCGGGAATACGCGCTACGCAAAAATGGGTGACAACACGTTTCGTCTGGCCGTCCATTAATAAAGGTTGTCGAACTTGGGCGCGACAGTGTATACCATGTTAACGCTGCAAAGTCACCAGGCACGTATCCTAGCATGTCGGAACGTTCAAAACGTTAGAAGGCCGGTTCCAACACATACACTAGACATTATCGTCATGCCATATTCACAAGGTTATGGATATTATCCAAAGTGTATCGATCGTTTCTCGCGTTGGCCCGAAGCCACTCCCATCGTCGATATGGAAGCGCCAACCGTTGCTTCGGCCGTCCTTTCCACTTGGATAGCTCGGATGGTAGAGCGCCTACACAGACAATTAAAAGCGGCGATAAAGTGTCTCGACACGAGCAACTGGATCGACATTTTACCCATTATATTATTAAGCATTCGAACCGCGATAAAGGAGGACTTAAACACAACGGCAGCCGAAATGATTTACGGCACCGGCATACGATTGCCGGCGAAATTTTTCATAGCAACCGAGCAGCAGGCCAACTCGGAGTACGCGAACCGGCTTAAAGAAGGGATGGGGAAGGTCAGGCCGCATCCGGTCACGCATCATGGCGAAAAGAAAATTTTCGTTTTCTTAGAATTAGAAACCGTATGTTTTCTTATGTCATGACGCGATAGGGGGCCCTTTCCAGCCGCCGTATGACGGAACGTTTGAAGTCATAAAAAGAGGCGAAAAAATTACACCGCCGAAATTAATAATCGCGACGTAACGGTTTCCACAGACCGTCTAAAACCGGCGTTTGTAGTATAAGGAAAAATCGCCGTATCTCTTGACATACTAATTCCGGTAGATCAGGCGAACGCGAACGACGAAAACAGCGCAAGCAGCGATCGAATCGCGGAAGAAAACTCCAGGAATAGGTATGTTGCGCGGTCCGGACGTAGGGTCCGCTTTATCGATCAGTTCCCGGCAGGTTTCGGTTAGACGTCGTAAATTGTCGGATCGAGTGTATCGATAATTAAAAAAAAAAAAAGAAAATAACGATGACAAATAGAAACTCTGTAAATATTTCAAAAGTTTAACTTAATAAAAACGTTATCACTGGTAGGGGGTGATGTAGCGGCACATGAGTCAGAACACAATTTAAATGATGTTGTTGTTTTGCCTCGGAGTATCAAGACCGTTAGGTTCCAAGTAATGTAAGAACAAATAATATCCGGGCAAAACAATGTCGCCGCTTCGTGCAACCGTCAAACGTAGAAGACTTCGATTTTCCGGTTCTCTCCCGATCAGCATAAATAAACGGACGCAACCGAAAAGAATTTAATTATCGAGAGTTATCAACCAGTTATCTATCGAATATTTATTAGCGATCTTACTTTGCGACTTATACACTGTACGGGCGTCTTAGCGATTATGGTTTGCATACATATTTATTCAATTATTTTAAATATATTCGACAATTTCAACAACGAGCAATCTCGTCTAATACATTTCACGATCAAACATTGTCTACAAAAGTCATCTACAACAATATTTCTGAAGTGCGATCGACAATACACATAAAAGAAATGCCAAAAGCAAGAAGGAATCGTAGAGGTAGAGGTTATACCAGCAGGAAACGTGCAAAAAACGTTTCCCGAAATTAGAAGAGAAGAAGAAAAAATTAGAAAAAATTAGGAATACCTTAAAATTAGGAAACCACAGAACAAACAGAAATTAGTTTTATCCATCGAACTCACCTATACCCGAACGCGATCTAGGGCTGCATTGCCAATAGTTTAGGAAAGCGATAATTATTCTCGTTTTATAAACTACATAGAGAGTTAAGACCAGAATTTTGATAATAAATATATAAGTAAATAAAATCGAATAAATTACCAGTTACGAGACATTGAAATTATTTATTTATTCCTAGAAAACTTTAATCCTTCCCGCGCTAGTACTCTCCTACCCACAGCAGCTAAGCTGGAACGTGGAGTTTATTTACCAGTCGTATTAATACAATAGTTAATGCTACTCCTACAGTCATATCAACGAATTAGAATATCAAGAATATGACAGTTTGAAAATTAAAAATAGTGTTGCACTTTAGAAAGGCGCGACAAGTTTTCAATCTATTCCATTCAGTCGTTAGCCTTGGTTCGAAAATAACGAACGAGAGTCGAACTAATTGAAATAGTTTAACGACTATTTCTGGTGGCAGCAACTACAGTTTTGATTCAAGCGTCAATTTGAGAAAGCTAGGGCCCGAAATCGAGAATAATAAGTAACGGTTACGAATACCGAAGATCAAAACCGGATCGTAACAGTAAATAATGATTAGGAAAGATAACGAATAAATGGAACTTGTTAATAATAATAATAATAACAAGAATAAGTTTCCTTAAATATCATAAAATGCATTTACCTTAAATTTCTGCCAACGAAAATTCTTGAATTTGATACAAAATGATAGCTAATAAAATGAATGAAACAAAAGCTTTAAAAACAACTAATATTAACAGGAATGGGAATAAGGGAAGGGTTGCATATACAAGGATGCGTAAGAGTGCACTTAGAAAAATCAAAATAATTGAAAATATAATTAGAACGCGGGAAGAAGATATCGCCCGAAAATTGTATATTATTTATTTAGTAAAAATTTTATTTATTTCTATTACATATGTCTATGGAAGATTCAGAGGCCAATTAGCGTAAATCCTACTTTCTCTGAAAAGGACTTACGTAGCTCCAAAAATAATTTATTCTTAAAAATTTTAATTAATAAATCAATTAACTCGCTACTTTCATGCATATATAGTAGATTACGGTATTGACCACGAAATTACTAAGCACAATTATTCCGAGCATAAGCGCAAACAATGAGAATCATTTCGAAGTCGTGACAAGTCTAAGCATTATCGTTTGTTATGTAAAAAATAATTGTACACTGCTTAACTGAATTAAGCAAAAAAAGATGAAAATACACGTATTTCCAGGAAATTGCCCTTTTTCTGCTAGTGAATTCCAATATTTATCTAATGAGCAAAATTTATTCGATTGCGATAATGGCGAACGAGACGAAAATTTAAAAAAGGAAACTGTCACAAGAAAACTCTGCTGGATGATTTTCCACTTTATAAGATTAACGGTTCATCGATCAATGTTTTCCAAAACTCATTGTACAGGAGTACTTTTATGTTTTTTCTTTGTTATAAACATTTTTAAACTTCATGATTCATGGCATACTTAAACTTTGGAGTTGAAAGCTATATTTTACAAAAAAATTTTGACCGATGATCCGGGTTATGCCAATATTTCCGTTTGGCACTGTATTAGCATAAGCGAACAGCCTAACTTCCAGTCGGCTTGACAAAAATCGAACGACTAGCGCAAACAACTAGCGATCGCTTATTTTTCATAGCTCGGAATATAGCTATGGACATTAAGACGAAATTGTTACCGGAGAAAATACAAAAGTTATGTAGTTCAATACGACAAGATTTCTACAGGTTTTCTACATGTTATGTATATAGAAACGAAAAATGTAATAAAAATGAAAAGCCACCTAAAATAAGAAGGTTAAATATATTTGTGTTCACTTACCTTTATATGAAGAATAGTTTCCTGTCCGGTTACTGCATTACCCTATCTATTATTGAACAAATTTTTAGGTTACAATTATTTACACAAAGCTACTACGCGTGCGAATGTCTTTTTATTTTATAAACCTTTATGTATAAAAACTCTATCCACGTTAAATCAATCTCTTTTTATAGAAACTTAATATAGAAAGTTAATTTTCTAGATAGAAAAATTAAAACTTTCAGTAAATTCGTGTACAACGCGCACTCTACTGCGTACCGGATACGAATGACGAGTGAACGTTATCGAATTCTACGGCGACCGCTTAGATAGTGACGAGGACGGATTAATATTGCTCAGTAATTGGTTAAGCTTTGAGCCTATGGGCGGTATCTGTACGCGATTACTGCGCAAGGACCATTTCATGACATGCTCCACCTCTCCCCCTCCTTCGCCCGCCGCTCACACAGCCCCACAAGAAGTAAAAATAGGCCACCGATCTGTCCTGTTTTGCGACCAAATTTTCAGGACGGAAAAAGAAAGAAAAGACAATATCGTGTAAAAGTACGGTTTTTAAACGGCTTAAATTAAATTACAAACTGTAATGTTAAAAATGTAAACCCCACACAAAATATGGTATGGCTACGTCGTACCGTCGCGTAACGGCACTTTTACCAGAACCACTTTCAAACAGTTCTGCCCGAGCAGCCGAGCTAAACGGGCGTGTGCAACAGTGCTCCGGAGAAAGTGCGGCAAGTGGGGAAGAGAAAACTACGAACGGCTACGCCTATAGCCAAACGGCGGAAACCCGTGTCCTATATCAAGAAGCCTCAAAATAGCAGCCTGGAACTCTAACGGCCTACAACAAAGGGCCCTAGAAACTAAAACATTCCTGTCCAGCAGTAACACCGATATACTACTCGTCTCAGAAACACACCTCACAATAAAAAGCTACATAAAAATACCGCACTACACCATATACGACACCAAGCATCCCTCAGGGAAAGTACACGGAGGGACGGCAGTAGTAATAAAAAACGACATTAAACATCACCTACACAGCCAGGTCAGTAAGGAACATATACAAGCAACCACCGTTACCGTACAGACTAACAGCAACCAACTGCAGTTACCAGCAGTATACGTACCGCCGCGACACAAAATCATAACGCAAATGTGGGAAGACTACTTCCGACACTTAGGTGACAAGTATATTGCTGCGGGAGACTATAACTCAAAGCACACGCTATGGGGATCAAGAATCACCACACCTCGAGGCAGAACCCTGGAAAGATACATCAGAAATAATAACCTCAATATATTATCCACAGGAAGACCGACATACTGGCCGACAGACCTGAGCAAAATACCTGACCTGCTAGACTTTGCAGTTACAAAGGGACTAAACGCAAATAAACTAAACATAGCATCCAGCCTCGAGCTTAGCTCCGAACATACGCCCATAATAATTTCATACAGAAACAAACCAATACTTTACAGCAGCACAGAGAAGCTATGCAATAAAACCACCAAATGGCAAATATTCAAAGAAATAATAGAGAGCAAAATCAGCTGCAACATCCCACTAAAAACACCTGAACACATCGATCAAGCAGTAACAACACTCACAGAAACTATCCAAGAAGCAGCAAGGGCAACCACTATACCTGAAACAACCAACAGACAAACAAAAACAGTTCCACTAGACATCCTCGAAAAAATTAGAGAAAAAAGAAAAGCGAATGCAAAATGGCAAAAACACAGAACAAAAGAAAACAAAAAAAACACCTAAACAAACTCACAAAATAAATAAAGAACAAAATAAAAGAGCACAACAACAACGAGTTCACAAAGTTCATCGAGTCACTATCTGCTCACGAAAACAACAATTACTCCCTATGGAAAGTCACAAAAAATAAAGAAGACAACAAAAATGGTACCAACAATCAGAAGAGCAGACAACACATGGGCAAGAAGCAACGAAGAGCAAGCTGAAGAATTTTCCAACCACCTAGGCAACACATTCACCCCACACAACATCAACAATAGCAACCACAATAGTCATACGGACGAGGATGCGCTAACCACTAGTACACCAACTGACAATCACCATACCCAAAGCAACCGCACAAGAAATCAGAAACATAATTGAGGAAACAAAAAACAATAAAGCACCAGGAATCGACCTAATTAACAGCCAAATCTTGAAAAACCTTCCGCCAAAAGCGATAAGACAAACCACAATAATAGTAAACGCAATACTAAGAATACAATACATTAGAAGAACCATCTAATACCGGATCACCAATTCGGATTCAGAAACAAACACCCCACAATAAAACAAACGCAAAGACTCGTCAATGAAATCCTACAGGCGCTGGAAACAGAACAATACTGCACGGCACTCTTTATGGACATCGAAAAAGCATTCGATAAAATAAACCACACTAGCCTACTACAATCAATCAGGAAACAGTTCTCGGGGCAGATATATCAACTAATCAAATCATACCTAAGCAGCAGAAGCTTCATAGTAAAAATCAAAAAGACACACTCGGAAGCTAAAGAAATCAAGGCAGGAGTTCCGCAAGGAAGCGTCCTAGGACCAATTTTATATAAATTATACACGGCCAACATACCAACAACTAACAATAGCAAAATACTGACATTCGCGGATGACACAGCTGTACTAGTCAGGCGCACTAACCCTGCAACAGCAGTTACATTACTACAAGAACATATCACAAAAATAGAAAAGTGGCTTCAAGCGAAACAAATCAAAGCAAACCCCGATAAATGCAAACATATTACATTCACACTGCGAAAACAGAAACCACCAAACATTGAACTAAACGGCACACACATAATACAAACAAGGCAAGTCAAATACCTAGGACTCCATTTACATACACGACTCACATGGAAACAGCATATTACAGCAACAATAGACAAAATACAGATGGCAAGGAGACAAATGTACTGGCTAACAAGTCGAAAATCCAAACTAAGCATAGAAAACAAACTAAAAAGATATAAAATGGTCATAAAACCAATCTGGACGTACGGAATAACACTATGGGGAACAGCAGCAATGAGCCATATAATCAAAATAGAGGCATCGCAATCTAAAATACTCAGAACAATAGTAAACGCGCCATGGTACGTTAGAAACGAGGACATTCGGAAAGACCTGGGAATACCAACGGTCAAGGAGGAGATCAACAAAAGTGCAAGAAGGTACGGAGAAAGAATAGCAACGCACCTAAGTCGGCTGGCAGCGGAAACGGTCGACACATCAAGCATAAAAAGAAGACTAAAAAGGAAACACCCAACCGATCTCACAGAGGACATAACCCAACAAACACGTGGGTGGTAGCCACCCACATGTTATATTAGTATACAGCTACAACATTTTACCAAATGTCCTACTGGACAAATTGTAAAATCCAAATAAATAAATAAAAAAACTTTCAAATAGAAATTCGTTGTTTATTGTGAATACACATATGTAATTTATATTTTTCTTAGGCAATAAACATTATATATATGTAAATTCTATAGAATTTAGAATATCAACCGACGGTTTGACTTTCGCTGTGTTTACTGGGAGTCGGTCGAACGATATGAATAGAGGAGGACGGGGACTTGGGATAGAAAATAAAACAGGACTTGGAGAAGCGAAGATTGAACAAAGAAAAAAGCAAGTTAAGAGCCAGAAGGAGAAAGGGAAGACTTAGACAATCGATTGTTGAGTTTTCACAAATCGATCGCCTGATTTCCGAAAATATTACAACATTCCATATATATGTCGGAGATGAAAGAACACCGGAGCCTTTGGAATTTTGTATAATCCCGCAACATTGAAACCTAGAGTCTACTATAGCTGTAATTGAACGATTGTAGTTATTCAATCAGATTGTAATTGTTCGAGAGTTGTGATAATGAGCTTGGGCTCGAGGCGACAGCCAGTCGCCGAACGTAGCCGCGGTCACGGGATGAACGCTTTGTCTAACAAAGGCATGGAATAATTCTATAGCTCTCCTTAAAAAGGAAATAGTTGTAACACTCGACAGTAAACATTCCAACGGTCTCTGTCCTGTAGCTCGCCA
>NW_022884227.1:0-46704 GCF_011952255.1 Bombus vosnesenskii | reverse complement strand
TTAAGGACTAAAATTAAAACTTATGAGTTTGTTTATAATTTTAATAGATTTTATTAATATTGTGTTTACTGGTTTATTAATTACAAGAAAGTTTGTAAAAGACTGAAGTTTTACGTAAAAAGTACAAATATTCTTTCAACAAAATTAGTCAAATCACATCATTATTTATACATATTGTATATAAATAAAATATGCGGATATATTACTTTACCCTAGAATTAAAATTCAATAATATTGAAGAATCCTATTTATTCAGATTTTGTACATTATCGCTTCTAACCTCGGATAATAGAACAACAAATTAAATATTTTTAAACAAAAAAACTTTGTTCCTTTGTTTGATTTCCCTTGCTCGCGTTTCTTAACTACTTAGATATAAAATACTTACGTTTTCGAAAATTCATACTTCACAAGCTACTAAACGCTTTATCTGTTCAGAATAATTTATTGTTTTCTTAACTAGGTACATACCAAATACATCTATTAAGTTGGTATGTCTCATAATTACCAGTACATAAAGCTAAAACACTTTTGTACTATGCTTGTTATACATGGATCTAACAAATAATTTAACTTGTGTATTGTCGTTTGTATATTTTGTTACGTGTAAAATATTCTATTTCTACACTACTTACAAGTTCGATAAAGTGTACATTACACATCGCGAAATTTACATATTTTCACTTGGTTACCCTGCCCAATTCGAATATAATTCAGAACGTATGTGCTATATTTATATATTCTGCATTTGTTTTGTATATTATGTACACTGATCTGATCTTTGTAAACGCGAGTTTTGCGATATTAATGAGAAATTTGCCAATTTAATGGAAGTTGTTAATTTTTTCTGGCACGTTTCACGTTAGCAGACATGTTTCTTAAGTTACAGTCGAAAAGTGTTTTTATGTAAAAGAATAGGAATGATCAAGTTATTTTAAGATGACAAGATATTTCACGTCTTCTATTTAAATATAGCGTTAAATTTTAATTCCATCAATTCGTACATACTCATACATCGAATTTCCTTTTCTCATGTCATTTCTTTTCTTTCATTTCACATTTAATTACAAAGATAAAGTGTAAGTACGTTCCTCATAAAATTAATATCAAATGTCGCAAAATATACAAAAGTAAACTGAGAAGAGGGGTACATATTATTACACAAACTGTCGTTCATATTGCATATGTACATATGCAGTATAAAAACAATACTTTTTAGTTTTTAATCTCTTGTTTAAATAATCCTAATATCTGATTCGATATAACTGCGTTTATTGGAAGTAATTAAGCTATAGCCTGCGCATAAGAGAAGAAGGAACAAACACGTATAGTATACACGCTTAAATAACAAAATTAAGTCAGTTTACGTTCAATGTGAACTTGATCAAAGTTCCAGTCTCGAATTATAGAGTTTCTTACTATCAGTTTACAAAATTCGATATTACGATTATGTACCGTATTTGAAAAACATAAAATGCTTTGTTCAATTTTAAATAAAACTAATATTTACCAAAGCGAATACGAAAAAAATGTTATCATCAAACTCAATTTTCAATTATCAAACTTAATCCAGCACAAATACAAATGTTATTCGTGCTTTTTTACTTTTACTACTTTTCAACTCTCTATAGTTCGAGATTTGAGTTCCGCTAACTTTCTTTCTACTGCGCATGCGCAACAGGAAAACTTGAATTACACGTAATAGTCAAAAATTCGAAAATCTTATCCTTTCGTGGCAGCGAAAGTAACCTAGGACTAGAGGTTCCATAACATTAATAATAATAAGGCAATAATATTAATATTAATAATAATGTAATCGAGTACTACTAACAATATAATAATAATAATAATAATAGTATGGTAATGGCAAGATACACGCGGGTATAAATTAATCATTCCTTTCGTAATATCTACGACGTCTTCGGGATATTCTTTAGAAATTACTTTATTTCTGGTCAATATTCATTAACGAGCAACTTTTCTCTCTGTTTCTTATCACGATTTTTTTCACTTCATCACAATTGTACCGTTAGAAATTATTCAAAACATTGTTAAAATGTCCATGAAATATATGCAATTGCCGTATTGAATAAGCGAGTAATGAAGTTGCTGTTTCACTGAATAAAAGTGAAATCTCCAATGCGTGTGCTCAAGTATATAAGTTAAAAAAAGATTGGTACATCAATGCCTATTATTCTTAATCAATATTCATCATTTAACAATTAGGACCGAATTTTTACAAACCAACTCTAAACCACGACCCAATTTACAAATAAAAGATCGATGTGTAAATTAACTATCAACTATTAATCTCCAATCCTATGTGAAGATATAATGTTCGGACCAAATTTCTAAACTAACGTGGACAATTCATGCGGACTATTGGTGGTTGCTGCGCTACTTAGATCCAATGTGGCAGCCGGAAGACCAGAACTGACGCTGCCGGTTGCTTCCCGTGGCAAATGCTGCGATCTATTTAGCTTATTTCCAGGACTCGGTGGCGATCTATCTGCTGGTGTATCCGGTGGCGTAACCACGTTTCTGTGTCCGCTCACGTTCAGATGATTGTGCGTCGCCGCGATCGGAGCTGGCGATGAGAGCAACAAGGGCGGTGGAGACATTGACACGTGTCGATGATGATGATGGTGATGATAGTGTTGGTACTGTGCAGCTCGGCCGTGCGTTGCGTGGCTGGTATTTAGTTGGTTCGTCACGGGCCCGACTTTCGTTGGGCAGCCAGCATGGTGGATGGTTAACGGGCCACGTAGTTGTTGTTGCTGTTGTAGCTGGTGCTGGTTCTGGTGCTGTTGCAGCTGCTGCTGACGCTGCAGCTGTACCGCCGCTTCGCACTGTTCGCGCGCTAACGCCTTCACGGCATTCGTCTTCTCCTACGAAATAAGAATGATAGGTTAGGTTGTAGTCAGGGGCCATAACAAATTAAAAAAGTTATAATATAAGAATTTACATTTTAGTTGAAATGATTCTAGTTACGAATAAGTATTAAAGATGATTCAAATCTTTTTCGTTACCGATAACCATGGTGAAAACTCTTTTGGATTACTTTCAGCCATTGTCAATCTTATTGTCAATACTACATGCTTGAAGTAGAAGGAGGGGTACAGAGAAAAAGACTTTTTCTCAGCAAATATAATCGTTACTCAATTATTTTGTTCAACAGTTTTACAAATCTCCCAAAAATAAACGAGAATACGAAAATACACTGAATATCGTGTGTATGGTTATTTATAAAATCCCCTTGAAATAGTTGCGATCGCGGATCACATAAACAAACGAACCCGTCATTCTACAGAGTATCTTTTTCGGTGAAATTATGCAAACGTAAATGTAACTTCGGTAGAACTCCTCGAGAACTTGTAAGCTTATATCACTCTGACCCAACCAGTCCACTCTAAAGTGTATAATTTATAAAAGGGGATTATATTAATACGCGGAGGATGTGGTAGGTGGTAAGTTTTGCATATGAATGTTTGTTGATACAACGAATGGTTAAATGGAGGTTTTCATGAATGTGATAAGGACTAGATCGAATGTTTTACACTTATAACTAGAATGCGTATTTTTATACAAGTTTGTAGTTTTACGAACATAATCAAAGAAATAAAATTTTAATCGAGATTTATTTTCTTATATACGTATATTTTAGCGCATTTTATGCATTTTGCGCCATTTGCGTACTTTTCAATTTCGCACGAATAAAATAAAGATCAGCAATATAATTATAACGCTTCTTAAAAATGTGAAAAATCCTGGTTTCCTAAAAGCTTGTAATTGATTTCAGAAAAATTTTTATGAACTCTACCAGATAAATTATGGTAACTCTGAAAACAAAATTTCACGATAAAATGATTTCCGGGTAAAATACACATAAAAGATGATTTAGACGTGTTTGAACGTGTTCGTTTTCTTTTTTAATAGCGATATGTTCTTACCCTCTGCCACACGAAGACGTTATGGACCATTGCGCATCCACAAAACACGATGCCAAGGCTTATGAAAATCGACGTAACGATTGCCGGTGTGACACCAATTACCTCTCAGAGAAAAGACATCGACTCCCGACTGTCGGACGCCAACGCCGCGACGCATCTTAGTCCCCATCAGAGATAAGGCCCCAACCCCGACTTTCGGACTCCTTGGAATCCACACCAAACCCCCCAACATCCCCAAGCCAGGGTGTATATAAGCCGAGACTTCATCCAGCCCGGGGAGTTCTCGTTCTAGTTGCTGTTCTTGTACAACACCCCTTTCTCTGTTCAACGTTATTCTACTGTAAGTGCCAAAGTCATAATAAAGTTCGATAAAAGAGGATTAATAGTTGGGCTACGACTCAGCTTTCTTTTCTCTCGCAACCCAAGTATCCATTTTACGTGACACCGGCGTCGAATGAAACTGGATGAATGTATACAATATCATACCTGAAAGCATTGTTAGAGGATCATTATAACACGTATGCCATAACAAGCGGGACAAAGAATCAGCGCAAATACATATTCTCAATACATATAATTCTCGAAGCGTAAACTATATACATATGCTTTTCATTGAAATTTTCAATACTAGTCGCAAATTATTTTTCAATTAATTTATTATTTAAGTCTTTATATATCAATTCTCGACGAATAAATTACTTAAATTATAGAGAATCTATCTTCAGACAATAGAGAATTCAATATTTTTGGTCGTTAAGTAATTTACAAATTTCTAAAACGATTACGTTCGAAGTTTTGGACAGTATTTGAAGTTTCTAACATGACATTAAAAAAAAATAAATAAATTTTATGATATAATTAAAAAAACATTGTAGTCTATCATAATTTCTATTCCGTCAAATTTATTAAAACGCAGTTTTCTTCTGAACAGAGCCAAAATGTCCGTCTTGAATTGAGTTCAACAGCTTAACGATCGATCGAGCGAATGATAGCTTTGTAAACTAGCATGACACAACGTAAACTTTAGATTAGATCTCGATCCATCCACCAGCCGTATTCATGCATGACATGAATATTCTGTTTCAGCGCTTTATAAATTAATCTGTTAAAACTTCCCTAAAAGACGATCGTTTTTTATTTTTCTAAGAAAAATAATGACTATTCGGCGTTAAAATTAACTTTACTTACATTGGATTTCTAAACTGATTTCATACACTCAGAGATAGTTCACGGTATCTTTTAGATTCATGCCTGAATTCAAAAAAAATTAAACGTATAACTTATGTACTAGTATCTTTCAAAAGGTTAAAGTTGACAGAATTGAAGGAATTGGTTCTTACCAGTTAGAAAGACGGGAATGCTAATGAAAAACCCTCCGACAGCACATATCCGGCTGATGGATGATTTTTGCAGGTACTTGTTACTCCTGAAACAGACAAAATTTGAAGTGAAAGTCAGTTTCACGATTCTATGATAATTGAGCGAAATATAAAGGAACCAGTTTTTTGTTTAACAGCCAAGAATCTTTCAAAAATTCTACTGTAATTGATACTTCAAATATATTTAGTCAGACAAAGGATAATCATAATCGCAACGTTAATCTTAACTTTAATTCAAGGATCAAACAGTATCATTATACATATAAAAGTAAACATAAAGTCTATCCACATTATTGTTATTACTATTATTATTATTATATGTTATTCTATAATTGATTTTTATTTCTTTATTATCAATATTATTCTATTTTCTATAATGATTCAATTATAGATCTTATTTTTTGTCAATCATATTTCACTGAAAAGATCACTTTGAAAATAATCTAATAGTAAAAAATGAAAAATAATCTTTTTCTACCTTGTCTTCATTTTTTACAAACTCTGTCCACCGCCGTAAACCTATTAAATGCATGAAACGACAAAGCAAAGCTGCTTCACATAATTCCCCGCTCACGCAGTGTCAATCAGCTCACGACCGCAAACGATACTGCTAATTTTCAGCGACCACGAACGATTTCACCGTAATTGCCGGTGTGAAATTTACCAATACGTGCTCGAATTGGTCAATAATGGATAGAGCGCTCTTGCACACACTAATCTACCAACAAATAATATTGACTCAATTGAACAACAGCGCATAGATTAACGGACAAACCGCATGTTCCAAACAGATTTACAATCACGGCAGAAAATATATGCCGTTATAGATGTTTCCTGGTCAAGATTAATTTCCACGCGTTAAGAACATTGTAACCGGAATCTAGGAAGAACTAGCACTTCCTGGAATAATACTATTGTGTCCTCGATGAATGTCTCTCCGCAATGCCCTCGAGTGAGTTGTTTTTGTCTTTGGTCGTACGACGTCCGGGATGAGAATTCGGGGAACGGTTTTGCGCTGCTTTAATACATCTTTTTAGGAGGACCAGTGATTAATCTTTTCCCACTCATTTTCATCTCTAATTTCTCATGAGGCTAAGATTCCTGCATCTTTTATCATAATAATTTATTAATACTATTAATAAATTGAGACAATTTTACACGTCGTATTTTGCGTTATAAGATGACTTGTAATTTGTAAAATTTACCTGTAAAATTCCTTTGTTTGTTTTACCGAAGCAATAGTTGGCATTTCTATACGACAATAAGAATTTGTTAATACTAATAATTTGTAAGGTTATCATGTTATCATTCTTCTAATGGATAGTATATTATTGAAACTTTTTTAATATTGAAACGCGATATTTTTTTGGAGAAGAAGTGCATAGTAGTAAAGAGTTGAATTCTACGGACGTAAAAAGTGGACATAACATTTTCTGTATATGGAGTCGCCTGGCCTAAACATTTTATGATTTCCGGGCAAAATACAGACGAATCCAGCGCTGATTTTAAAGTAGCTTCATTCAAATAAGCCACAATAAGAAATTCCCACGAAACAGTTGCGTTCATCCCCTTTCGAGGTCGCCGACCTCTTTGAATGCGTTTCAAGAGCGTCGTACCAATGAAACTTCGAGTTCTAAACTAATTTCTCAGCCTTTTGCGTTAAATTTAACCTTCCGCGTTAGTGTATTTCGGACGAGCTCCTATTTTACGCTTTCGTCGACTTCACCAACGTAACACGCAGCATCCGCAAGTAAAACTGTCTCTTAAATTTGATGTGACACCAATACACGACGAGAAGAATCACAATGCCATTTTTATTCCACTTCGTTAATTTTTCGTCGTAAGGTTTAGCTGTAAATAGGATTAAAAAAATTTAGATTAACGAGGAATTTAAAATTGATCTGTTAAATCAACAATTTCCATTAGTTGTCAATAGATTTTATAAGCCTCAGATTACTGAGAAATTATACACATTGCAAAATATTTACCATTGGTTATCCACGCTACACGTAAATTTGATCAATCTACCAATGCACTAACACTGCAATAAATTTCTATTGCAACATTCCACGCTCCTTTGCCGCACCTTAAACTCCTCGCTAGATTTATTCCACCTTAAAGTGCCACATAACTCCTACGACACCGATATCAAATCTTAAACTCCACCAAATTCCAGAGAAACTTGATTTCGTCGAAAGTAAGAGATTAAACTTAAAAAGCAATTTATTTCATCTTTAAACTATCCCAAACTTCTTAAATATAATTTATATATATAAAATATTATACACTTATTGTGTGCATTATATATTTCAAGAACTTTGCAATAAAAAATAAAACTTATTACATTTAAGATATGGTTATATCGCACAGGCTCGAATATGATAAAGATGTTAAATAAATGTCTCGAATCTCCGCAACAAACTCACACAAACCACCTAAAACACGTATACACAATGTGCATTCACTACGAACTCGACTCCCATTCCCTGCCAAAATCACAGGCATGCAGAATCAATTTCACTGCTCGAGCTAGTTGAATAGGGAAGAAGGTCGAGAGCTGGAGTTAAGGAGCATAGTCGGTAAAGAATCGCGTGCCGCCGCGCCATTAAGATCAAGCCCACGATCTCAACAATAAATATTAGACGGTTCTCTGACCTGCATTTCGCGTGCGACTCGGAACGATTCAAAAACGCGTAAATTTCCCATGAGTCGAATCAAACGTTCGCGATTTATCGCATTTAGGTTATATCGATATTGTCCACGAGTGGAGGCATTCAAACACAGATTGCTTTGTGTCACTCTATCGTAACTGCCCGTAATACATGATAATTTAATTTCGAATTCTTTCGAATATATGCACGTAACGAAAAATTTGTATTGGTTAGTCAATTGCAGACCAACCAGTTGTTAGCCAGTGAAAATAATGTAGATAATAATAGTGAAGAATTAGCTCGAGAAGAGTAAACAAACAAGGCGCCTTAATAAAAGGCACAATGTGGGTCCGCAAAGTGATGGGATTTCGGCGCATGCGCATTGTTTCGCATCAACTTACAATTAGACATGCACGAAAGCTTCATTTCTGCCGCATACATACTTGGATTCGCGTGCATGAAATTCACAAAGTAGGTTATTGCTTGAAAAACAGCTTTAATCGAGCGAAGCTTTTAACCAGACTGAAATCAAGTCTTGGTTTCTTTAGAAATTCAGATGGAATAAGAGAAACCTATTTTATCTGTGGATAAAGGTTAGGCTGCATCGGTTGGCTTATATGACTTTCCGGTGACTTTGAAGGGTAATACGGCGCCGGCGGTCGAGAAGGTAACTTCTCTATTGAACGAGATCTCATTGATCTCGTCTAAGCAGGAAGAGTCTGTCGGCCCTTTGATTTTATACGAGTCTTTCCATTCACGATCGTGCGAGCTGGCTACAGGCGACGACACGGACCCCCGACAAAACTGTCTGAGCCTATTCAAGGCGACGTCAAATAGTTTCACTCGGAGAGATGAATGGAGATAAGAATCACCGGAGCGTCTCTGCGCTTCGATGACAATGATATTTGGTAAATCCTCTTCTTGTTTCTCGTTTTGAAAGAAGGTTGTAAAGAAGAGTGCTACTAGATCGTCTAGGGAAATTACACGGTATATATTGCGTAATGCTATTGATTTATCAAAAATAACAAGAGGTTAAGGAGCTTTGGGAAGGTTGATTCAATTTTTTATAACCTGACATCTCTTTGAACAAATGTCTTAAGAAACGCTTGAATAAAATGTTAAAAAAATAATAATCTTTTAATGAAATAATCATCTAAAATGAAATCTTTTCCTGTATTTTTAGACAATAAGATTTACTATATCCTACGCCATAATAAGAATCAATTTGCTATGAACTGGTATCTCGGAAATTGTAAGAATTCAGAAAATATAAGGAGGCCGGAAGAGGTAAATGAAATCCACAGAAACATTGACCCAACCTCAGCCCAGTTAGCCAACAAACTAAAATATCTCGCTGCCATTTCTATATTTACGACCAGAACGTGGTCATTAATTGAGTCTAGCGACTGCACCGTAGACGAGTCACTGACCGATGTTGCTTTAATGGATATGCGGAAAATCACGTGTTCCAGGTTTCAGGGATGCAGTTGTTTTCATTTCCGGAGAATACGGTCGACTCGCGTGTGTATACCAATCTATCTGAGGATAGGTGTTCGTTAGAATTATTAACTATATTACTTTCAACCTTGTGATTAAAATTTTTAAACGTCACTTAATAGCAATTCAGTCGAGTAAGTACAAACTTTCAAATGTCCTAATTTTCAAATCTTTATATTTTTTAATCCCAAAGATATTTTATTATTTGCCGTAGATCAAGCTTCGTGTTACCGGTACTGTAACATTACAATCCTACGAGAAGCAGAAAATAGTGAAAAAATCTGACCTAATAGATAGTAGTCAATATTCCTTTGACGCGTCTTATGCGAACCGCAGTTAGAGGAAATGCAAATAAGCTCTTACGAAACGGTTTGCCTCACGACAAGCCTACGAACAACGCCCAATGCAAGTTCGGTGGGAGTTACAGGAAGAGGGACGTCTAAAATCAACTAGGAATCCCTATTCAATCGTCTAATTTTCGATTCCGGCATTGAACTTCCCGAAGAAAATTAAATACAATTCCGACTCGAGATTTAATTTCAGTCTCGTAGCTAATGCAATCTAATCGCGTTTGCAAGGCTACGCTTCCGGTCAGAAGCCACACGCTTCGATCGCGTACTTTCCGCATCGGAAGCGTACGCTTCGGTACTAACCGCGTCGATTTTCAAAGGAATCATTGGACACCGGAAGAAGAAGAAGGAGGAAGAATAAAAGCACGTAAACCGACAGGAAGTCAATCGAGACAAAATCGATATCGTTGAAAGTCGAAAAAAGACCCGAATTTAGGCTACAGTACATATTCGAATTGAATATAATCAAGGTATAGATTTTCTTCTCCTGAAAATTATAAACATAAATGAGTCGACAAGCGATCTTGAAAAGCGTCTGTTCCATCTAGATTATGTAAATTGCGTGAATTACTGTTAGCCATAATTCATAATTTATCGAAAAAGCGCGCTTCTTCTCAACCACGCTTTCCCCTACCAGCACCGACATTATCGGCAGGTCGATAAGTATCAAAATACCACAAAGATATTAATCTCATCTTTCTTCTAACCGCGAAAAAATGCCGCGCAAATGATAAAACAACAGATCAGCCAGAAACATCGAATTCTCCACGCTTCCGACTGCAAGAAGAAAAACAAAGTTATTTGTGTATGATGGAAACGTCTCTGGACGATGCTCTTGTCACAGACGAAATTCGAGCAGCTGTATATAACAAACCGAAATTCCGAACGCCTTATCGCGTGTGACCGTCCGGTCAGCATCCGTTCTCAGCCGCCTGAGTGGCATTCGATCACTCCAGCCGTTCTCCGAATTTTACACTAAGTATAAACAAAACCTTCTCCCACTCCAACGAATGGAAGAATATAAATGCTCCCTTCAAAATCATCCAGTCAGTCTAATAAAAAAATTCTTAACTAATCCAAGTATCGAAAGTGTATCATCGCGAACCGAAAAAATTGTATAAATTGAGTAAAAAATAAAAAGAACTTTATCTCCTTGTCGGAAATTAACAAGTTCCTTATTTTTTACCTTAATTTTACACGACATTTTTGGCGATCCGTGCCAGGATCTATTCACTTCAGTGCAAACGAAATTACGATTTCGGCGTACGCGCATCATTGAAGATCGAAGGATTAACGGACCCAGTGCGAATCTTTGCTACTACGAAGCCCTGCAGCAACTTTCAACGTTCCACTACGGTGAAACTAGACGAGAGGACTACGGTCAGCGCAGAGCAAGCCTACGAATAAGATTCGGAATCTAGAACCAACCAGAGAGGAAACATCGCTGAGACTCCTCAACGGTCATAGCTACTACGGTAAGCTGAAAAATCTGGATTCATTTTCACGATACCGTGTGAGAAAACCCAGTTTCTCAAGCGCTTCGAGTCCAAATAGCAACAGTAGTTCAGACTCAATAAGCTCAATTAGAATCATGCCCACATCACGAAAAGACAAAGTCGAAACTATTGAAACCGTTTCTACAAACGGAGGTACGGACAATTCGATTCGTGCCATACTCGACGTGATACAAAAACAAATTGAAATTCTTGCGCAACGTGTAGAAGAGACACAACGGACGGCCGACAGTGAAAATAAGAAGCGTGCAGCGGAAATAGAACTATTAGGCAAAAATATCTCCAAAATAAAAATAGGACGCGACGCTACTACAGAACTAGGCTCCCTTATTACTATGGACGAATCTGTTGCCGCGAGAGATAGAACTTCCCCACCATGCGTTCCAATTCGAACAGAAGAAGACAACCATCCCTCTTACGAAGACCGTCCACCGCAATTCGCCTCTCCGAGCTTACGGGCCAAAGGCGCGATAGTATGTATTCCGCAATTAAACGGCGAAGACAATATCGGAGTAGAAGAATTCATACGCGAAGTACGCGAATTACGAGCCATGTGTAGCGAACCCACGCTACTATTAAAAATGATCAAAATCGGGAAAATCACGGGTAAAGCCGCAATGGCCATCTGCAATATACCGATATACGAATACGGACACCTGTACGATGCCCTAAGACGAAACGTAGCCACCCAAGACTCTGTTAGAGAACATCAAGACCAGCTACGCGAAACGAGACAGCGTCACGACGAAAGTGTGCAAAGTTATATCATCAGGTTCCGCAGAGCACTCAATAAGTTACAATACAGTATAACGAACGAATACCGTGACGAAATTACTAGACGAGCTATGAACGACAGGATTTTAAAAGACTCCGTGATCGATTTTATCCGAGGCCTGAAAGGCGAAATAGGACAATTACTACTCGCCAATCCACCATACAATATCCTTGAAGCCGAAAAGAAAGCCACCGACATCGAGCGATTCTTCAGGGAAGATCGAAATCGACGACCAAAACCAATAGAACGATTACGACTCCCTGAGCAGCAACGACTAACAACCAATAATCCTAATCCGATCACTAAAAAACCAACTCCAACACCCAATCCAATGCCAAGAAGCTTCCGACAAACCGAACAAATACCACTTGCCCAAAGGACACAATTAAAATGCTTCAAATGCAACTAGATCGGACATGTCTCCAGTCAATGTAAAAATTTTCGAACACCCAGCCAATTTCCGAGACCACCAGCAGTCCACAATCTCGAGACACACAAGGAAGAAATAGAGAAACCAATAGACCAGACCTACGAATTAACGCCACAACAGGAAGACTACCCACAGTACTTTTACGATCCGACGGACAGCGACATAAATTCCTCATTGACAGCGGAGCAGGAATTAATATACTCAAGCGAAGATGCGTATTACGACCAAGAATAACAAAAGAACGGAAATTCTCGATGGGACATTCTAAATTTAAAACCAACGAACACGCTTTGATAAAACTATTTGGCAAAACTCTAGAATTTTTTGTGGTAGAAGACAACTTTCCAATTATAGAAGACGGCATATTCGGTTTGCCAGCCCTATCTAAATTCAAATTTGAACTCTCGAATCAACAATTAAAACTTGACAATAATATACTTTTATTGCAACAGGAAAACGACGTACCTCCAAAACAAGCAGTGTCAAAAACAGTCTACCTGGAAGGAAAACCGACAACGATATGCTTTATCAATGGTGGTGAGTGCCCAGCCAAAATGACTAATTTTATCGAAAATTCAAATACGTACGATCAAGTCTCCACGTTTAAAGATTTAGTTAGACTTTCGCATATAGAGAAAACCCTCCGTGAACCAATCGAAAAGATATTGCTGTTCTACCTCGACGTATTCAATCTAGAGACCGACTTATTACCATGCACTAACCTTGCTAAACACACAATAACGTTAAAAAAAAATAGAATCATTAACACAAAATCTTACCGACCGCCTGAATGCCATAAAGAAGAAATCAAACGACAAATGGACGAAATGCTACAAAAGAACATTATAGAACCATCTGATTCTCCTTACAATTCACCAGTCTGGGTAGTACCAAAAAAGGCAGACGCCTCAGGGAAACAGAAATGGCGAATTGCAATAGACTTCAGAAAAATAAACGAACTAACTGACCAGGACGCATATCCATTACCTGACATAGACGACATACTATCCCAACTAGGCAACGCAAAATTCTTCTCAGCCCTCGATTTATCCTCCGGATTCCACCAAATCCCAATGGACATAGACTCTAAAAAGTACACAGCATTCTCCACACCACAAGGACACTATCATTACAATAGGATGCCATTCGGTTTAAAGAATGCACCTGCAACATTTCAACGCATGATGGATACCGCGCTAAGAGGACTCATAAATAAACATTGCTTCGTATATTTAGACGACATTATAATATTCGGACAGTCGATTGAAGAGCACAATTGCAACCTCGCGATAGTATTGCAACGCCTACGCGAACTCGGACTCAAAATACAGCCGGACAAATGCGAATTTCTCAAACCAGAATTAGAATATCTTGGACATATAGTAACCGCCGAAGGTGTAAAGCCAAATCCTAAAAAATTAGAAGCCGTTAGCAATTTCAAATAGCCACGTAATCCCACAGACATCAAATCGTTATTAGGACTAGCAGGTTATTACCGTAAGTTCATCAGAAACTTTTCTAAGATCGCGAAACCATTGACCGAACTTACAAAAAAGGAGACACCATTTCATGGACAGATAAAACCCAGGAAGCATTCCAGACATTAAAAGACAAACTCTGTTCATCACCCGTACTAAAATTCCCAGACTTTGCGAAACCATTCACATTAACGACTGACGCCAGTAACGAAGGCATAGGTGCAATCTTATCACAGGACGGACATCCATGTTGTTATATCTCGCGAACTCTAAACCCACCGGAACGAAATTATTCCACTACAGAAAAAGAACTTTTAGCAATAGTATGGGCCGTGAAATGCCTCCGACAATATCTGTTAGGACGGAAATTCCTCATCCGAACCGATCACCAAGCACTAAAATGGTTACAGAATTGCAAAGACCCCTTATCACGCTTGATGAGATGGCGATTAAAACTAGAAGAATACGAATAAGACATAGAATACACGAAAGGAAAAGATAATACTGCAGCCGACGCACTATCTAGAATACATGTTCTGACCAGACGACGCGAAAATTTGAACATAAAACTCGATAAAAAATATCACGATTGGAAAAAATCTACCGACGCGTTACCCAAAATTCTCAAAATGACTCCGAACCGTAAATCTTTCTATCAATTATCCAAAACAGAGCTAGGAAATTACGACGGAATCGAATGGTTAACTAAATTAAACGAAATTATTCATATAAACGAAAAGATAGGTATAGGCGACGACAGTTTCACAGAGACCGAGAAGAACGCGATCAAACAAATTTTACTATTCCTGAACGACACCGTAAAAGAATTAAATTTTGCATGGGAACCAATTCAAACATATAGCGACGAAGAAATAGACGAATTATTGAAAGAAAATCACGATTTAGTAGGACACTCCGGTATACAAAAGACATACGACCGCATTCGTGAACGGCACAGAGTACCAGATTTGATGAAACGCATACAACAACATATAGAATCATGCGACACCTGCCAAACATCTAAAACTACACGTATCAGACCGCGCGAAGAACCTTGTATCACCGACACACCCCTCGAACCAAACGATAAAATTGCTATGGACTTATTAGGCCCACTGAAAAAGACGAAAAAAGGCAATCAGTACATTCTATCCATACATGACGAATTGACAAAATACTTAATACTCGTACCACTAAAAACTCAGCAAACGGAAACAATTTGGAACGCACTCTTGAATCATTACATTTACATCTTTTCCGCTCCAAAAAAGATATTAACTGACCGCGGACAGAATTTTATATCTAGTTTAATGCAACAGTACGAAGACGCGTTCAAAATCAAACATATCAAAACGACATCCTTCCACCCACAAAGTAACGGATCGTTAGAACGGACACACGCAGTAATAACGGACATGTTAAAATCGATACAGCGAAATTCGGATGAAGAATGGGACGATCAACTTAACTTTGTATGCCTTGCATATAACACAATGATACACGACTCTACTGGTTACACGCCATTCGAACTCACATTCGGACACCAAGCCAATCTTCCCTCCACAATATCCAAGAATCCCCAACGCACATACGCAGACGAAGTCACGTTCCGCAAAAAGGAATGGGACTCTAGACTCCGACACGCTCGCGAAACATTGATCAAAAGTAAACAGCGATATCAGCGCGATCAAAAACGTAAAATTATAAAACCTCAATCAGTTTTCAAAGAAGGAGACTCTGTTTTAATACATAACGATCATAAAAGGCATAAACTTGATGTGGAATGGTTAGGACCGTACACGATTGATAAAGTATGTACTCCATACTCTCTGATTCAAGACAAAAAGATACACGGTAATCGTTTAAAACCTTACTTTCCAGGTCGACGCTCCTCTTTGCCGGAATAGTATCCGCGCAAATAAATATTACACCATTAGAAGGAAACTCTGTATTCGTAGAAAACATAGGAAAAGGATATTTATACAGCGACACTGCCAATGTAATAGTAGGATTAGACACTAGCGACATATACGAACAGATAAGCGCAATAGAATCATATAAATTAACAATAGACTCACGTGCAATCAGCAAACAATACGTCGAAGAGTTAGGCGGATTACAAAATCGCATCAATAACCTAAAACAACTCGCAAAACACTTGAAAGCGTTAACACATACCCGGAGCACACGAGGTCTGCTTAACATCATAGGTTCCGTATCGAAAAGTCTGTTCGGAACTCTCGACGATGATGATCTTACGCTCATAAACAAAAATATGGACAAACTATTCGATGATAATAATAAAATCAAGACCATAATAGCTAATCAAACAGCACTTATTAGAAAAATTGTAAACTCAGAAAACCTAAACCACTTAGAGAGATCATATAGTGATATATTAAAATTACAACAGCAGGCAAATATCGATAGATCTATGCTTAAGATGATCATGAAAGTCGACACCGCGATGCAAACTTTACACTTCCAATTAGATGAAATACTTAACGTCATGATATTAGGCAAACAAGGAATAATTAGTCCACAAATACATGACCCCAATGAATTCATAGAAAATTACGCCAAGGCAATAGGTAGCCAGATGTACAACACCGCGATTTCTGCCAAAACCGAACATTTTCAATTCACACTCGACATCAGTGATCTTAAAATCTTCACAATAGATGACAAAATATTTTTCAAAATCATAGTACCTTTAGTCTCTAACACAGAATGGAACATATTACAAGTATATCCTATCCCGAGTAAAAGAAATGGAGTATTTTTGGCTCCAGTAGTCGAACATCAGATATATTTAACTTCAGGTCTTTCATTTATAAACGCTGATATCGAGTATTTCAACAAACTTTGTAAGAATCGAGCCGGAACCACTATATGCAAACAAACACTACCAATCCATGACAGAAATTCAAGAACCGATTGTCGCAGCGAAATAATAAATTTCAAACCACACATTGAACATTGTCAAATAACTGTACTTAAGATTGAAGACATTAGCTTTATACCGCTCAAAACTAGCAACTGTTACATTGCGATACCAGCAAATCCGATAGAAATAGACACAATTTGCCAAACGAAACATACCTTACAAAAACTTGACAAGCCTTCCATCATAAGAGCTAACACTTCTTGCGATATATTGTACAAAGACGAACACATGCGTATAGGCGAAACAAAAAACGAAGTCATATACGAAATCAAAACAAAAACCCTAGCGCTCAAAACAAACGATAGTTTCACTCATCTATTAGATAAACTCGAGCGAGCACCGAAAATAATAGATAATTTACAAGGCTATAAAACAACGATTGATAAAATAGGCGACGAGATAGAAACTCTTAATTTCGAACACAGAATTAAAAATATACAGTATTGGGGACTAACCACGCTCCAGATATTAGGGTACATAGCATTAGGCATACTAGGTATATATGGATTAAACAAAATAGGGGTATTAAAATGCATCAGGAAATGTATACCGAACAAATTATGTATCAATTTATTTTGCTGCCGAAATGAAACTGTAATCAACAGCCACAATGCGACAGCCCCACCAGTACCACTCACCCTGGGCTCAACACCCAACATCTATATTCCAACCAACACATACCACTCAGATGAAGAGGAGGAATCAGCTGTAATTTTCAAGCCACGTCAAGTCCGATTCCACAAAAGTCTTCTGAAGAAAACTTGAGGGATCAAGTTCAATCTAAGAAGGGGGGAATGTCACAGACGAAATTCGAGCAACTGTATATAACAAACCGAAATTCCGAACGCCTTATCGCGTGTGACCGTCCGGTCAGCACCCGTTCTCAGCCGCCTGAGTGGCATTCGATCACTCCAGCCGTTCTCCGAATTTTACACTAAGTATAAACAAAACCTTCTCCCACTCCAACGAATGGAAGAATATAAATGCTCCCTTCAAAATCATCCAGTCAGTCTAATAAAAAAATTCTTAACTAATCCAAGTATTGAAAGTGTATTATCGCGAACCGAAAAAATTGTATAAATTGAGTAAAAAATAAAAAGAACTTAATCTCCTTTTCGGAAATTAACAAGTTCCTTATTTTTACTTTAATTTTACACGACAAGCCGATGGGCGTTCTGGCCGCACTTCGAGCTCCTGGTTGCAAGGGTGACAGCTGCAGCCAACGCCTTATGCAGCTTACTATCGAACATCGGCGGAGCAGCAGTTGGAGTTCGCCGACTCTACGAGGGAGTGATTCGGTCTCGAGTCCTTTACGGGTCGCCTGCATGGGCCGAAGACCTGATGGCGAGTCGTCATAGCTTACTCTTGTTGAGGAGGTTGCATAGGACGTCGGAGTCTGTGCTGTTGTAACGTCAATTCGCGTGCCGCTACAACTATTTCTTTTTAAGAAGAGCTATACTATTACTCCATTCCTATGTTACATAAAAACGTCCATTCCTTAACCGCGGCTACGTTCGGCGACTGATTGTCGCCTCGAGCCCAAGCTCATTATTCCAAGTCTCGAACAAATACAATCGGATTCAATAACGACAATTGCTTAATTGCGGCTATGGTAAAATCTAAATTAAAGTATTAAGGTATTTTCCCAAAATTCCAATATACACAAGTGCAGCAAAAGAGTAACGAGACCAGGAAAAAGTAAAGTACATGGACGCACAAAAGACGACGCACTAGATCTTTTTTTATTTATTGCTTTTTAAATAATTTCCGATGGACTTGCTTATGATATTCACATGATAGCTTAGAAATTGTCGAAAATTCTTCTAACTTAATTACGTTTCATTTCGTTGTAACAATCAGTTAAATATCAGATGTCCATCCAACAAAAGTTTTAATTCCAATTTTAATTTTCGTAAGAGAAGCAGTTATCTGGAGAGAGGGAAATCAAGAGAGTAAGGACAATAATGAAGTATAAGAATTTCATTTTATCGTTATATTGATGGGCGTTCTTGCAGACGCAATATCGCGGTGTAATCGTCAACAAGTAAGACTTCCATCTTCAATTTTAAAGAATTTTTAAGCAAATCGTCGCATCATTATTAAAGAAATTATCATATCATTCTTGAAGGAATCAATCAAATGTTTTTTTGTTTTATATTAGTTTATTGAATTATGCATGAACATAATAATAGAAATATAACAAAATGGATCATACCCAATTCAATAAAATAATATAAAACAGAAGTTGTTGTTCATATATTATCACCTTAAAAAACTAAAGAAACTTTTCGGACAACCTAATAATTCCTCTGCAATTTGTACACACAGTTTTGCCCGAGCAGCCGAGCTAAACGGGCGTGTGAAACAGTGCTTCAGTGAAAGTGCGGCAAGTGGGGAAAAGTAAGAGAAGAACGACAACACCCAACGCCAAATGGTGGAAAATCCAAAATGAAACAACAAATACCGCCAATAAAAATAACAAGCAAAGGCAAAACATATTTCATAAACAAAGTTACAAATATAACAAATCCAAGTCAGTCACTAAACGAAGAACAGGAGTGTTCAGCTATGAATGAAATAGAAATGGAAACATTACAAAATAATGACGAGAATAAAATCAACAACGAAGTAACCCACCAGGATGAAAGATGGAAGGTTGCAATTTACAACAAAAAACGTAAAATAACACCAAACACAAACATTAGGAAAGCTATAGAAGCAGAAAAGCAACAACGGCTACAAGAAATCACTCTCCGAAACTCCTTCAGCGCACTGCCAGAAGAGAAAAAAACACACTCAGCCGAAAAACCAATAACCCACATCGCCAAACCACCATCAACTTACATAGAAGCCCAAATAGTAGACCCCCTCATTGAACTACTGAACAACACGGCAGGAAAAGAAAATTACAGTATAAAAGAATTAAAACTAGACCAGGTAAAAGTACAAACTAACACCCCAGAAACTTTTAGAAAAGTGACAAAAGCACGAAAAGAAAAAACGCCGGATATCACATTTACCAGCTCAAAACTGATAAAAGTTACAAAGCAGTAATCAGAGGATTACACCCAAAAACAAATACAAACAACATATGCGAGGAACTAGCCAAAATCGTACACCAGGTAAGAGCAATAAACAACATAACGAGATATGATACTAAACAACCATTACTGCTATTTCTAATAGAACCCGAACCTAAAAATAATAACAAAGAAATGTTTGAAATTAAAAAAGTTCTAAGCACAATAGTAACAGTGGAGCCACCTAGACATAAAAAAGACATACCGCAATGAATACGGTGCCAGCAATATGGACACACAAAAATTTACTGCAACAGAAATTCCGTGTGTGTCAAAAGTACCTAACAATAAACTGTCCATACATAGGAAAAATAAATGAAGTAAAATGCTACAACTGCAATGGAAACCACCCAGCCAGTTACAAAGCCTGTGTAGTTAGAAAACAACTGCAATGTAAACTGTCTCCGCCGCTTCGAAACAGAACACACAATAACATTCACGCGCAACAGGATAGCACAGAAACTGAGACAACACCAAATCTACAGCACGTAATGAACAATAACCACAGTAACATCAACACCGTTGGTAGCCGAAGCTACGCGCAAGTAGTCAACCAATCGCCACCCTTAGACAACCAAAATCAGAATAATAACAGCAACGACACTACACAAATCAAGGAACTGCTCAAACAATCCATCAAAAACATCGAAATGCTAACAAAAATGATAAGCGAACAAAACGCAGTTCTCAGACAGCAAACGCAACAAATAACAGTCATGTTACAACTCCTTACAAACATGCTAAGCAAAAAATAAAAACGGGCACGCTGAAAATAGCAGCCTGGAACTCAAACGGCCTACAACAATGGGCCCCAGAAATTAAAACATTCCTATATAACAACAATATAGACATATTACTTGTTTCAGAAACACACTTCACTCCAAAAAGCTACATGAAAATACCTTACTACACCATATATGATACCGAACACCCCTCAGGTAATAATAAGAAACGATATCAAACATCACTTACACATCCAATTTAGAAAGGAATATACCCAAGCAACCACCGGTACAGTACAAACTAGCAGCAACCACTCCCATTTGCCAGCAATATATGTACCATCACGACACAAAATTATATCACAAATGTGGGAAGAGTACTTCCAACACTTAGATGACAAGTATATCGCAGCGGGAGACTACAATGTAAAGCACACGCTATGGGGATCAAGAATTACTACATCTCGAGGTAGAACCCTGAAAAAATACACTAGAAACAAGAACCTCAATATATTACCCACAGGAAGACAAACAGACTGGCCGACAGACCTCAGCAAAATATCTGACCTACTCGAGTTTGCAGTTACAAAGGGACTAAACGCAAATAAACTAAAAATAACACCCAGCCTCGAGTTTAGCTCCGATCATACACCCATAATAATTGCATATAGAAACAAGCCAATACTTTATAGCAATCCAGAGACACTATGCAACAAAACCTCCAAATGGCAAACTTTTAAAGAAATAATCGAGAGCAAAACCAACTGCAACATCCAATTGAAAACACCCGAACACATCGAACAGGCAGTAACAACATTGACAGAAACTATCCAAGAAGCAGCATGGGCAACCACTATACCTGATCCAACCACCAGACAAATAAAAATAATTCCGCCAGACATACTTGAAAACATTAGAGAAAAAAGAAAAGCGAAAGCAAAATTGCAAAAACATAGAACACTAGAAAACAAAAAACACCTAAACAAACTTGCAAAGGAAATAAAAAACAAAATAAAAGAGCACAACAATAACGAATTCACAAAATTCATAGAGATACTCTCTGCACACGAGAACTTCAACTGCTCCCTATGGAAAGCCACGAAGAAAATAATGAAGCCAACCAAACTAGTCCCAGCGATCAGAAAAGCAGACAATACATGGGCAAGAAGCAACGAAGAGCAAGCTGAAGAATTTTCCAACCACCTTTACAACACATTTACTCCACATAATATCAACAACAGCAGCCCCAAATGCTATACGGACGAGGATGCGCAAACCACTAGTACCTCAACTGACAAACACTACATCATACCTAAAACAATAGCACAAGAAATTAGAAACATAATCGAGAAAACAAAACATAATAAAGCACCAGGAATCGACCTAATCAGTGGTAAAATCTTGAAAAACCTTCCGCCAAAAGCGATAAGACTAATGACAATAATATTCATTGCAATACTACGAATCCAATACTTTCGTAAACTATGGAAACTAGCCAGATTATAATGTTACGTAAACCAGGCAAAGACCCACATCAAACCGCATCTTACAGACCAATATCACTACTTCCTGTGTTTTCCAAAATACTAGAGAAAATAATATACGACCGCATAAAACTAATAATAGAGAAGTAACCAACGGTCAAAGAGGAAATTAACAGATACGCAGGAAAATACAAAGAAAGAATAGGAACATACCCAAACCGGCTAGCTGTGGAAACGGTCAACACCCCAAACATGGATAGAAGACTGAAAAGGAAACACCCAGCAAACCTCACAAAGGACACAACCTAACAAACACGAAGATGGTATCCCGCTGGGGGTAGCCACCCACATGATAATCAAACAGTTAAAAAATGTCCTACCAAATGTCCAAATTAGACAGATTGTGAATGAAAAGAATTAAACAAAAAAAAACGCGTATGGCGTTAGCCATACACGCTGGTCATCCTGCTTGTATCTCGGGCTGATAACAATATTGATAGCATTTTTATGTTGTATGACGTCTTTACAATTTCACACGACTCTTCCTCTCTGTCTCTCTTTAAACAAGCTTTTTTCTTATTCCTTTCAATAAACACACAACATTTCACACTTTATTTTCTATATTCGTTCAGATTCGTTGACAAAAAATTTGTAATCATCTTAAAAGAATGATTTTACATAACAAATTTTTAAAAATCTCCGATATACTTCTATTCTAATACTTCTATTTTAATACTTCTTATTTTAAAAATCCCTAGTTATTATTATAATGTAATCAATAATATAGAAGAAGTAGTAGGAAAAGTATTATAGTTTGTATCATTAATCTATATTAATCTGATTTGTAGGCTTGGTTAGTAGGCTTGCTTCTTCGTCCAAGTCTAAGATGTAATGGTTACCCAGCAAGACGTTAGTTAACTCGTACAAGAGCGCGTACCGGTGAGAAAGTGACTTTCCGTCACGGTGGCGCTGTCAATGAAAACTATGATGGGTGTGTCTAAGAGAACGACATTCTCGGATTCGTGGAGAGATGTCTTCATTTGAAAACTGAGGGAAATTGACGCTGCTGTTAATTGGTCAATTTGGAACAAAGACTGCTTGTCCGTTCGAAGAACCTTAGTTAACAAAATCCTAAGGTTTAAAGCGGGTCCTCAGGCTAGCTGAACTTATGCTGCGCAGATGCATCGACATCTGGTAATCATTTTGCCCGAGGAAACCGTTGGAACCTTTTTTTTTTACTGTCGAGTACCTCTACGGGTATTTCTTTTAAATAAGCACGGGCTATGTTATTACTCCGTGCTTTTGTTAGACGGAGCTTTCGTCCCGTTGATCGCGGCTACGTTCGGCAACTGACTGTCGCCTTGAGCTCAAGCTCATTGTCACAAATCTCAAATAAATACAATTGGGTAGAATAACGGCAAATAGTTTAATTACAATTTTTATGGATTTTCCCGAAATTTCGGAGGGGCGGCCCTGGTGTTCTCTCATCTCCGACATATATAAAGAATATTTTATTCCGAATAGTTAGTTGTTTTTGTGGTGGATAGTGTAGAGGATTAATAAAGTGGGAACAAGAGATTCCTGTTGCAACCCGTCAAATATATTTGAAATAATTAAATAAGTTAATAAATATATGACGTAGAATGGTCACAAGCAGGGCTGTGAGCGTTCGGTGGATCTTCCTTGGAGTTGGCCATCGTCGCGGTGGCGCGCGCGGATACGGTTTTCTCACACGCGAATGAACACTCCCGACGCGGCAATCAACAGCAGCGGTGTATATCTCGTAGTGCGAACGCCGCGGGTCTTAGGTCCGGTAACGAATCCGCGGTCAACGGGAGGAGAGATAGACTGGCACTGACTCGAACGTGTACTACTCGCGGATCAAGCGGTGTTGGTCCCTTCGTCGATGAGATCTCCCGGAGAAATGAATGTTCGTCCCAACGTCACCACCGAAACAACCTCTGGTAGTGTGTCTAGGTATGCCAGCTCCTCCGATCGGCGTCGCTGTCGATTGGTCGATTTGGGACAAAAGCTGCCTGTCCGTTTGCAAAAATCTTAATTGCCGAAAAAAAACCCGGTTTTATAGCGGGTCTCCGGGCTGGCTGAGCTTGTGCTGTGTACATGCCTCCACGTCTGGTATTCATTGTCCGAAGGGACCGTTGGAATGTTTTACTATCAAATACCTCTATGGGTGTTTCTTTTAATGAGGGTCATACTGTAACTTCGCGCCTTTGTTGGACGGAACGCCCGTCCCGTTGAGCGCGGCTACGTTCGGCGGCTGATGGTCGCCTTGAGCCCAAGTTTATTATCGTAAGTCGCAAGCAGGTAGGATTGGGTCGAGTGACGACAAATTGTTTAGTTATAACTGTAAGCTTTAATTACAAGTTTATGGGTTTTTTCCGAGGCTCCAGGAGGAAGGCTCCGGTGTCCTTTAATCTCCGACATATAAATACTGTCGAGAGACGCTCATACAAACGTATTCACAATGACAGTGTATGATCGCTCGCAGATAACTCGATAACTCGTATAACTCCGTTAATAACTGTTAATAACTGATTCGCTCGCGATCGCGTCCGTTTATTTATACTGGTTGGGGAGAGTCGAAAAATTCAAATTCGCCTTTGTTCTACGGTTGCACGTAGCGGTGACATTGTTTTGCCCAGAGTTTATTTATCGTTACATTTCATGCGTCAAGGCTGTGTCAATGTTCCGAGTCAAAACAACAACATGAGTCGCTCCCGATTCGCATCGTCCTCTGACTCATGTGCCGTTACATCACCCCCTTCCAGTGATAACGTTTCTATTAGGTTATGTTCAAAAAATTAGTTACACTGTTTTTTCTTGGTAGTCGCTATTTTAAAAGTTAAATACATACTTTCGATACATACGATACATCCTGTGTCCGACAATTTACGACTCTCAACCGAAACCTGCCTGAAACCACTCGGCAAAACGGACTCTTCGCCCAGACCGCCTAACGGACCTATTCCTGGTGTTTTCTTCCGTCGTTCGATTATTATTATTTGCACCGCTTTCGTCGCGGGCGTTCGTTTGTCCTACCGGAATACGTATATTACGAGTTTCGGCCGTTTTTTTCTCTAAGTCGTCCGGTACTATACACGCGGGTTTTAATCGGTCTATGGAAACCGTTACGTCGCGATTATTTACTTTTATAATATAATTTTTTTCATCCCTTTTTACAACTTTATGTTAAGGAAATTCGAGGATTTGGAAATACAAATAATTGACTATATTTCACACACAACAGCTATACATCTATATTACACTCTGAAGAACGTCTTGCACGCACGCTTGTCGCCAACCGACTATCCAGAATCTTCTAACGGCAGTCTTTTGTCTCAACTAAGATCTGGACGCCCTCTGACCCTTACACACACACTCTTATGTACAGTGTAAATGTATCACTTCCCTAACACTTTAAACGGCCCGTCGTACTGCGGCTGTAAAGGGCCTCCTATCGCGTCATGGCGCAAGAAAACATACGGCGATGATTTTAGATCTTTAAAAACGAAAATTTTCTTTTCGCCATGACGCGTAACCGGGTATGACCTGACTTTCTCCATCCGCTCTTTTAGCAGGTTCGCGAATTCGACGTTGGCCCGCTGATTGGTTAGTAAAAAGAACTTCGCCGGCAATCGTATGCCGGTGTCGTAGATCATTTCGGCCGCCGTTGCGTTAAGGCGCTCCTGTATCGCGGTTACAATCGGCGAATTGTACGATCGGCAGAATTTCGACCCAGTTGCTCGTATCGTGGCACTTGATCGCCGCTTTAAGCTGTCTATATAAGCGTTGTACCATCCCATTAGACGCGGGATGATAGGCCGACGTGCGTAGGTAGGTTACGCCGAGCAACCGGCATAACTCTTCAAACAGACGAGATTCAAATTGGCGCCCTTGGTCAGTTGTTATTTTTAAGGGAACGCCGAAACGAGAAATCGAAGTTGAAAGGAGGGCCGAGGCAACGGTTGGCGCTTCCATGTCAGCGATGGGAATGGCTTCGGGCCAATGCGAAAAACGATCGATACGCGTTATACAATATTGATAGCCCTCCGAATACTGCATTACGATAATGTCTACGTGTGCTGAAAATACGTACCTGGTGATTTTATTGCGTTGGCACGGTATGCATTGTCGCGTCCACGTACAGCAATCTTTGTTTATGGACGGCCAGACAAAGCGCGTTGTGGCCAGTTCTTGCGTGGCTCGTATCCCCGGATGGAAAAGTCCGGCTAACGACTGAAATACGTTGCGTCGTAACGGTTTCGGTACGAACGGCCGCAAGGTTCCGGTCGAAATGCCGCAAAATATTTCCACATTCCTTTCGGGAAAACGAATCTTCTCTAGTCGCAGTGCGCGAGAGTCAGAGTTGAGGATTTGGCGTAGTTCATTGTCGCTTTCTTGCGCTGATGCTAACGTTTGGAGATCTACCGAGTTTTCAGTTGTCCCGATGCGAGTTCCGCAGAGAGGACTTGCTTATGTAAGTCTATGGGGGCTGGTAAACCCACGTTCCCGCAGTCAGGGAGGACCGTCGGGACCAGCGGCCCGCTTACGTGAGTCCTCTATGTACACCGCAGGGAAGGTCGCCGGGAGTGTAAGCGAGAGGCTCGTTTATGCTCTCCGTACGTGGCCTTGGGTAGTAGCGCACCCACGATCCCGATGCCAAGGATGGGACCGTCGGGATAAGTTCCCGGGTACCTTGTACCTTGAGGTCCCCGCTTACGTAAGTCCCATCTGGATCTGTCGAGTACGGTTAGCAGCTCGCCGGCCGGCAGTGACGTGGCGGTACATCCACATGATAGTCCCACCAATGACTTAGGATGGTACCACGGGGGTCGAGTGTAAGCCCGGAGGGACTAGCGACCCCTCTGCTCGGCCAATTATGGGTTTGGACTCATGGTGGCAGTGATTGATGGCCAAGATGCTGGCAAGAGGGACGATTGAAGGGGTAGTGGCTCGCCCCGAATGGTCTTCGGTGGGTGAGCAGCGTCCCGCCTGCTCTGGAACCGTCCAGGTGAGACAGTAGGGCTTGCAATCGCCCCGTTCGACCTGTAACGAGCGACAGCCCCTGCAGGCTTAGCTAATCAAGGTAGCACTGGGTGCCTTGCGCAATGGTTGGGCGTATCGCAGCCCCTATGGTCCTAGGGATACCCGGGTGCCGGGTAAATTGACGCCGAGGAAAGCACCCGTTAACTAAGACTGACAATACTTGTCCCGATGCGAGATGGCGTATCGGCTATATCGTTTTCTACGCCTTTAACGTACCGGATATCCGCTGTAAACTGTGCTATATAATCTAGATAGCGAAATTGTCGTGGCGAACATTTTTTAAGTTTTTGTCGAAATACGTAAATGAGGGGTTTATAGATTATAAAGTTTCTACCATCAACGGCGTGTCGGAAGCGTTTTACGGTGGTTTACATCGCGAGCAGTTCGCGATCGTAGGCGCCATGTTTTTGTTGCGCGGGTTTTAGAGATTTCGTGGCAAACCCTAACGGCTGCCATTTGTTGTTCACGTACTGTTGTAAAACGGTTCCTACTGCATAGTCGGGCGTGTCTACCGTAAGGCTGATGGGCGCACCTGGTATCGGATGCGCCAGCATCGTGGTGTCCGCGAGGGTACGTTTTGATTCTTCGAAACTGTCTTCCGCCTGTTTGGATCACTCGATGGGCGCGTTGCCCTTTTCCGCGCCTCTTAACAGGTCGTGAAACGGTTGTAAAATTTTTGCGGCCCCCGATATGAAACGTCGGTAGAAGTTAACCATACCGAAGTACCTGCGTAATTGTTTAACGTCCGTGGGCTTCGGGATTCTGATTATCGCTTCGACACGTTCAGTCGGCGGCTTGATTCCTTCGGCGTTCACGTTGTATCCGCATTTCGAGGGATTAATGACTACACCGTAATCATTGAGGCGGTTGAATACTGTTTACAGATGTTCGCGAGGTTAGTTTTCGTCTTCTGAAGCGATAAGGAAGTCGTCTATGTACGCGTAGACGAAATCGAGACCTCGGGTGATTTCGTCGACGAATCGCTGGCACGTTTGCACGGCGTTTCAAACATCATATTGGTCGCTTCGAAATTTCCGAACGGTGTGGTAATTACCGTTTATTCCACGTCTTCCGGCACAATTGGAATTTGGTGGTAAGCGCGAACGAGATCAATTTTTGAAATTATGCGCTTACCGTGTAGATGGGGGGCGAAGTCCTCTATGTGTGGTGGCGTGCACCACCTATCAGGTATCATGCGAGCGTTTAACGCACGATAGTCGCCGCATGGCAGCAGGTTTCCGTACCTTTTCGGTACGACGTGCAGAGGTGATGCCCACGGGCTTTTCGATGGTCGCACCACGCCTTGCTCAATCATGAGTTCAAATTCAGCTTTCACCTGCTTGAGCCGATCCGGTGCGAGGCGGCGGGGTATTTTGTAAACTGGCGGGCCTAGCGTGGTTTCGATGTGATGTTCCCGTAATTCGGCGGACGAGTGATGCCGGGAAATTCCGCCAGTAGTTGATGATACACTGAATTACCGCAGATGGTTTTTATAGATAAAACGTTGACCGTAGCTGTGTATCCCTTCGAAGATAACTAGGTCGTCGTATCGAGAAGTCTTTTATTACGTGAGTCCACGAGCCGTAGTGACTTAGAAAATCCATACCGATAATAGGTGTTTGGACGTCGGCCACAATAAAATACCACTTAAAGGCACGCCGTAGGGACAAGTTAAGATGGACCGCGACGGTCCCGTACGTTGCGATTTGTGCCCGTTAGCCGCGAACAACTCGTACTCGCTTTATCTCGCATGTCCTCGGATTTTGCTGCGCCGGTAGATGCAAATGTCGGCGCCGGTGTCTGCCAGATGCGAGATACGCGTGTTTTTGTCGAATAGGAAAATGTGGCGGAACATCAAGCTGTCGTCGTTTGCCGCGTTTACAGCCGTTTCCCGGCTTCCAGTTGCATGGTGAGTTGCATTTTTTCGCGCGTTCCCGAAACGTAGCGTGGTAAAAACTAAACCATCTTGTCGCAGCGTGTTTCAGGATCTCGAACGGCGGCGGTATCTCGTACGAGAGCGTGATCGTGGTCGCGGTCGTCGACGATTATCCATGGGCAGCACGTTCATTTGCGCTTGCATCTGGATCGTCTGCTCTCTCAACGCGCTGATGGCAGCAGCGGTAGAATCACTAGCTCTGATGTTTTGTGCAGATGGATTAGATACCGCAGTCATTCGGTCTGTGCTGACCGCGACAACCTGTCCTGGTTCCGGGTGTATTTCGTAAATGCTGCCCGCGATCCGGGTCAGCGTTTCGGGGCTCTTATCCTGCACGGCGGCCAGAATATGCTGCACGTGAACCGGCAGCCGGCCTTTCCAGATGGTAAGGATGAAGTCATCGGACGTTACGGGAGTGGCGAGGAATTTTATTTCGCTCACGTCGAATTCAGTTTCGCGATATATATTACAACCCCGTACTCGTTAAGGCGTTTAAACAAAATCCGCCAGTATTCGCGGTGTTGTTCTTCGTTTTCGGATGCGATTAAAAACTCGTCTATGTATGCGTAGACGAAATCAAAGCCTCTCGTGATTTCGTCCACGAATCTCTGACACGTTTCTCTGACGTCATGTTGGTCGCTTCGAAAATGCCAAAAGATGTTGTGATCGCGGTTTTTTCTACGTCCTCCGGCGCGATTGGAATTTGATGGTAAGCGTCAACGAGATCGATTTTAGAAAAGATACGCCTACCATACAGATTCTGCGCGAAGTCCTCTATGTACGGCGGTGTGTATCTATCCGGAGTGGTGCGGGCCCGATAGTCGCCACAAGGTCGAATCCATCCGTCCTTCTTTAGAACGATGTGCAAGGGTGATGCCCATGGGCCTCTCGATGCCTGCATCGCGCCTTGCTCTATCATGACTTCGAATTTCGCCTTCGCGGCGAACTGAGCCGGCCAGATTGAGTTGATCGGGGACGAGGCGGTGTAGTTTGGCGTGACGGGGGGGGGGGGTGTCCCCGCGTTGCCCTGATATGGTGTTGCACACCGTGTCGTAGATAACTTCTCCGGAAAACGGGCGGTTTCGTCAAATCAGGGAATTCCGTCAGTAGATTGGGATACGATGATTCTCCGTCGATGGTCTTGATTGACGCTACGTCGGTGGTGGCGGCGAATCCCTTTGTCGACAGTCATGTAATCGTATTAAGGAACCGTTTGTTTCGTGGGTCTACGAGCAACTCATAATGACTCAGGAAGACGAAACCGATGATGGGCGTTTGCACATCGGCAACGACAAAACGGCACTTGATAGGTGGCACAAGGTAGTGATAGGTTGAGGGACACGGTGATGGTGCCATCCTAACCCCAACCTAACCGTCGCAATCCCCGTTCCGTTGGCCGCAAACAATTCATAGTCGCTCTTGTTCGCGGATCCGCGTATCTTGTTACGCGGATACACGCATGTGTCGGCACCAGTGTCCACTAAAAATGAGATTTTCGTCCTCTTCGGTTCGTGTCATCTACTGCGGTCAGAATACGCCTGATGCGAACGGATAGTCGATTCCTCCACACTGTGAGGATGAAATCGTCCGGCGTGGAGGGGTTAGCAAGTTTTCTCAGATGGTGATAAAATTCAGATGACTTCCTATCCCCCATCTCTTCGCTTTCCACCAACTTCTTCAACCTTGCACTGTCCGTATCCGTTAGAATACGAATAAGTTCGCCTTTTAACTCCGCGTACCGTCCCGTGGTTGTAGGATCCGTCATGACGCCCTCAATTTGTTGTAGAAGTCGACCGTCGAGACATTTTCCAAGAGTCGCGAATCTTATCTTGTCCGACGAGATGTCCGCCGTGCGAAGTTGCGTCTCTAATAAGGCGAACCACACGGTGATGTTTGAAGGTAGCAGAGGAGACATAGTGATTGCTACACTAGCTGTGACTTTGCTATCTTCGTTAGCGGTTGCCATTTCTTCGTTCCAAATCACGTCGGATGTCACCAATTTGTGGCGGAATTGTAGAGGATTGATGAAACGGCAACGAGAACTTACTGTTGCAACCTGTCAAATATATTTGAAATGAATTAAATAAATTATAAATAAATATAGATAATGTCCAAAGTCGCTGGTACAAACGCATTCTCAAAGACAGTGTATAATCGTTCGCAGATAACTCGTAGATATTAATCGATAACTGGTATAATTCGTATAACTCGTATAATTATCGCTTCGCTGGCGATCGTGTCCGTTTATTTATACTGGTTGAGGGAGAGCCGAAAAATTCGAATCCGTCTTTGTTCGATGGTTGCACGTAACGGCGGCATTGTTTTACCCGGAGTCTATTTATTCTTATATTACGTGTGTCCTAACGATCTTGATACTCCGAGGCAAAACAACAACATGATTTGAATTGTCCTCTGACTCATGTGCCGCTGCAGATCAAACTTGGATGGAATAGCTTGTACTCGTGCATCTCCTTTTATGTTATTTTTAGATTCGGCGAAAGGACAAATGCCTGAGACTATTCACTGTGGCCAGCTGGATGCTTCTGGGTAGAACAAATCGTTAATCTTCGGTTGTTAACTAAAATGGTGCGATACGTATCTCAGAGTTTCTGTTGCAGACTGGTGATTCGTTTAGAGTTTAGAGTATAGGTTTCATAACGACTTCTTGTAACATTTAATGCAGTCGAAACGTTTGTTATGCCGAGCTTTGCCATAGACAATAAATGTTTAGTCTAAGAAGAATTCGTAGTGAGTGTTTCTCGATCGAAGAGTCAGTGAGTATAAAGACACAAGATGAAGTTAAGAAAAAATAAGGGAACTGAGACATATCAAAATGAGAAAGGATATTGATATTGATAATTAACTTTTCGGTAAAATTCGGTATGTTAAGATATATTTCTGCAGATGTAAGGTATATGTTCGTAGAAAAAATATCTAAAAGTAAGAATGTTGCAATTAGTTTCATTAAAGATAGTAGAACGTATCTATGCTTAGAAATAATTGTGGCAAAGATCGCATTTAGCCACGTGAAATTTGGGGTCAAAGGGCAAGATTGAAGTAACGATTATAGTGGCGCGAATGTTGCCAAAGAGTAAGCTTTGAAATTCTCGCAACTCAATCGCTAATGTAAATGCAACACAGATTCAATTAGAGATAAATACAGTGCAGTTAGTTAGCGATTTGTGAATTATATGACGGAACAGATACGTAGCAGAGAAATTCTGTTTCAGACCCGGAGATATTGACACGAGCGCAACGTCTGAAAGTAATTATAATTAGTCTTGAATAGATTTAGTTGCACTTTGATGAGCGAGAAATTTGTTTTCTTTTTGGATAACCGAAAATTTATTTGTAAGTTTTATCATGCAATTCATGTATATGCAATTTCCTATGCAATTGAAGACGATTGCTCGTTTTTAATGGATGTTGTAAGAACATTCAGCTATGGTACATATACTATAATAAAATGTAATTATCTAAAAGTTAACTATTAATTATTTCATTTAGAACCTGCAAAAAGTGTTAAATGTTAAACAATTAATCAAGTCTCTTGTTAAATTGCTGTTGATTACTGTGAGTAATTTTCTAAGACGTTAAATTAATATTTCTAAGGAGATATATCGTTAAGTACTATTAGCCAGGGCTCTTTAGATATTTTTTGCTCCTTAATTCTTTTAATTCGTCGTTTTTTCCCAGCTCTTCCCAGGAAACTTTACGTTTTGACCTTATTTTACTCTTTTTGATAATTTACCGCTTCAACGTCGACGCCGCGCCGTTCTTTCGTTCACAAAAGGCGATTACACTTTAGAGCTCGTGTCAAACTTCTTTTGTGTTCCCGAAAGGAGATTCCACGTAACGTGCAGCACGCGGTAACGCGTGAATTATTGTAAAGTACAGTGCTTATTCTTAACATTCTACTGGGACGACACATCGCGTAAATAAATCATTCCAACGAGATGGACGTGCAAATAAATTCCATCGATAATTCTAGCTTAATATTATTCGAATAAAATTCGAATGAAAGTACCACTAATTTTTTGTTCCATCTGATTTATTTTTCAGATATTAATATTGGCAAATATTGTCGTTTTTTAATTCAGACGCTACTTAAACTAAAATTTAACTTTCACTTTTTAATAATTTTTATCGAAAGGATGAGAATTTAAAGAAATCTTAATTTATGCTGTCTGGCTAATTCCTATAACGTCGTTAGCGCTCGACGAAATAAAGTAACAGAGAAATAATTACCGACTTAATTTTTGTACTTTGTACTGTGAAAGTGTGAAGTGAAATCTCAATTTAAATAAATTACGCAAGCTACCAAGGACATTATTTATCGAAAACAACAGCGTTTCCTCGAATTCAAACATAACCTATTCTGACTCGGGACAAAATCCGGAAAATCGCGCGGTTCTTTTCGATCTTTCAAAGATCTCTCTCTTCAGAGCTGTCTGAGATAAACGAGACACTTTAGAAGGTGATTCTCCAGAAATTGTCACGCTGTTAAGATTTGTCGATTAACGGAGTTTATAATATGATCGAGACGAAACATGCTAGTTTTTTAATTCAACTATATAATTTTATTGCATCTGTTTGATTGTACTACTTTCGAAGAAAGAACAATTTTTAGAACTGTCGGAGTTTATATTTCCAACAGCGAAGAACGATATCGTAAATTTAAGAGTTTTCGAGGAACAAGAAGCGAATAAAAATTGGGATATTTCTGGGACATTATTCGAGAGTAATATTCAATACAATTTATAATAGTTACTCTTCCGTTTGCAAATTTTTTTGCTAGAATAAAAACATCTTTCGACTTATTCAATTTTGCTGGTGAAATGAACGAAAAGAAGCGTATTAAAAGCAACTTTCTTCATACTTTTCATTGTTTGCATACAATGGAAAGGAAAATATTTGAGTTTCGAAAGTTAATAATCCTCATTAAGAACTCACTAATCCAATAACACGAAGCAAAATAATTATTTTGGATATTTTAAAATTCAAGGATTTTTCACTTATCAAATTTTTAGTCTTCCTATTGTTAGGATTCGCATTTAATTTTTGTATTGCCTTTTTAAAACGAGTAAAACGTAATCGAGATAAAATATTTAATTACGCTCGTTCGAACAATATTCGAAAATTACTATCGGCATAAAATAACTTTGTATCTTGAAATTTCCCGTTGAAAAATCGCAGAAGCGTGGTCGTTTAATAAATGTTCCAAAGATCAGGCGATTATTTGCGTAGCTTCGATAATTACTGTTTCAAGGGACGCCAATATCAATATACCAAAGCTTGTTTTTCGGTGTGGCGTCAATCGAAGAGGCGCGTCGAACCGGAAATTAATCGACGCCGTTACGTACTAGCGGTAACTAATACACCGACAATTAATCACTTGACAGCTGCAATCCCTGGTATCGATACATCCGTGGCCTGACCTCATCCATAAAATACAGTCCTCTGCATTGTGCTCTTTTCTCTCGATACAAAACTGAAAAAAATTGTAATCAGTAATTAACGTATCCTTTGTTAGATTTCCTT
Organism: Bombus vosnesenskii; assembly: GCF_011952255.1. Lineage (NCBI taxonomy): Eukaryota > Metazoa > Arthropoda > Insecta > Hymenoptera > Apidae > Bombus > Bombus vosnesenskii. The sequence continues at coordinate 11,903 of NW_022884227.1, read as the reverse complement.
GTGCTGATTCGACGAAAGGGACAATTAATGGAGTGCACGATCTCCAATAAAATCGAACACAGGTCGCACGATTAACATTTTTGATCTTGAAAGCCAGAGGAACGTGAGAAACTTCTCGGTATTACTTTTCCTTTTTCTTTGACATTTTTCTTTGACTTCTGCAGTACGTTCGAAAAACTTGGTCGTCGAAATGTAGACGCGCGGCTGGTAATACACTCGTTTTCGACAGAAAGGAAAATACGGAGGTGCAACTGAAAATTAAATCGATGAACCGAGGCAATATTTGCTCGTTTTATGAAAAAAAACTGTTTTAGAGGTTTGAGTTTCAAGAAGTTTGAATGTCGATTACGAAATAACGTGAAACTTTATATTTTACGAATAATTTGGTTTATTTAGCGAACAAAATGCAGAGAGTGCAGGGAATGATGAATTTTAATAGGTATAAAGTTTTAAAATCGCGAATGGACCTGTTTCATTCGACGTAATATTACTATAAAATTTTCTCCGTATAATTAATTTCATAACATTTATTCGTTTAACACAATAAGAATTAATATGTCAGATAAAATCATAGTTATAAAATTAATCGTAAAAAATATAATAAAAACTGAAAAATTCCTCCATTAACAAACGAAATCTGATAGAATAGAAATTGGGAATTTTTTAGACTCTGAACGTACCAGAATGAAAATGGACTACTCGTAAGCAGACAAAATCACCATTAGGTTTACAGGTTTACAGTTATCACAGGTAGGTTTACAGTTATCGTTTTCAGGAACAATGTATGTAATACTTGTTCGCCGTGTTACGTCTGGGTCAAAGATGTTTCACAGATAATTCTCTATTCACGATGTATCGATGGATCGTTTGGAATTTGCCAAGTAGCTGTTAATTTCAATGAAATTATTCTTTGTAAATTTAGAACGGAAGTATTATAAATATGCCGGCATCCGACGGTTTTGTGAGAATATCTCGTTATCGAATATAATATAAATTATATTCGATGTTACAATTTTGGGAAAGCAGGTCTCAATGATTTATTACGTGATGTACGTACAATGTTACTGCTTTATGGTTAAACAAGAAAAGAAAAAATGTATAAGAGTTTATTTGTTACGGCTTAATATTCCTGTCGTATCAGCAGACGCTTCTTTCCGTATTAAAGTCTTATCGTAGATGAAAATCTCAATCTCACGCACGATATTACAAGGTCTGGATCACAATACGTTACGAGTTGTTCCTAGTTATTCTTACGAGGCGATGTCCCACGCGCCTCGCTCGTTCGTCCTTCCGGTTTCAATGCATTCATCAGCTAAACACGTGGAAGTTATTAAAAAAGAGATGAGAGCTCGGACTCAGGGTTCAGGAGAGCACAACTGGAGGGGGGAAACAAAACTCTGCCCGCTGTTACTTTCTTTATCTTGAGGGCAACGTCACCCCCTTTGATGCCCCCGCTTCCAGTTTCACGAAGATATCCTCGTCCGTTTAATGCCTGTGCTCTCGCACAGCACCTCCTTCGTTACCATAGGCTCCTTATAGGTCTCGAGACATTCCTTACCCTCCCGGACTTTCACCAAGAGGGCCTATTTCGAATTCTAGGCAACCTTTCCCTCCAGCCTTCGTTAACCTGTGGCCTCCTTTCCTCGTTGTTCCTCCTCTCTCTCACCCGTCTTTTTTCTTTTCTACCTATTTGAACAATCCATTCGCCTCCAGAGTCGTAGGTTTCTCTATCCCTGGGGTCAACTTCGCCCCTTTCCACATACGAAGGATCGCCTCTCTTCGCCCTTTTTATCCCATCGGCCTTCGTGTCCTCAAGCGGCGACACAGTTTTCCTTTTGTTACGCTGTTCAAACTTGTTTCTCACGTCCCCGTTTCTTTTTCCAATCTAGACTATTGGAGGGGAAGTTTGTGTAGAGACGTTAACCTCAACGGGCCTTTCAACCTGTCTCCTACCTTTACGTCCCTTCTTATTTGATAATTTCTTTTTATTTACAAGTACTTTACAATCAATTCTCGCATTGAGAATTTTGAGTAAGTTTCTCTGGCGTGGCGCAGTGGTTGTTGACTATTATGATATATCTATTACCACATTTTGTTATTTCTTCTCTGACTGTGGGTATCTTGAGGTGGCGATGTATTGCTTCGTTGGTAACATACCAGGATGCATCTATTAGGGACCTTAGAGTTTTCGACTGGAAGCGTTAAACTATTTCAATGTTGAAATTACTTGCTGTTCCCCATAGTTGGATTCCGTATAATCCGATAGAGTGTAATTTTGTTCTGCGTGCTTAGGTTAGAACGTCGACCAACGAACCAGTAGAATTTTTTGAGTTTAGCCTTGAGTTGCTTCGATTGGTCTATGTTGTGTTGTTTCCATGTTAGTCTCCTGTCGAGAGTCATGCCCAGGTATCTGACTGAATCCTTGTTAGGAATTGTTATATTGTTAATGGTCACCTGAGGGCAGGTTTGTTTTCGCAGCGTCAAACTGTTTCGCTGTTATATTAGAAACAAAACATGAGTTTCCAGTTTTCCTCGATGCTTTCCTTAGCAGAAGTTTGGTTAACTAATTTTATGAAACAGTATTTTGAATTATCCCTTCGTGCAGCAAAATCCGCTTCAGTCGCACGAGCCATGGAACTTAACAAGGTCAATGTTGGTAAATATTTTCATCCGTTTCATGACCTTGTAGACAAGCATAAATTTCGACCATATAAGATTTTTAACGTTGACGTGACAGGTATCACGATAGTACAAGAAAAGTGATTTCAAATTATCGGTTTTAAAGACAGAAGACAGGTTGGTATAATCAGTTAGCGACAAAAGAAGACAGCTTTCCATAGCTGTCATCTGCGTTACTGTCTCGGGAAATTATGTTCCTTTGTTATAAATTTTTCCAAAAGTTTGGAAAATAAAATAACTGGGCCAACGATTCTATCATTTAAAATTCCTATTCGAGTATTTGCTAGAAATTACGTTTGCGGATTTGATTCTTAACACGTCTGGATTTTCACTTGCCGAGAAATGTTCATTCTGCATATCCACCGTTCCATATTTACTGAATGAGCCCTTGTCCGTAAATAATATTTTCGCAGGAAAATTACAGTTCCACTAAATTTTGCGAGACATCCATCTGTAAAATTCTCTCTTCTCGGGAAATCTTCCGCACTCAATTCTTGAACTTTTCGAAAACTGTACGGGTGTAGCTTTTCTTTCTTCAATGCTATCCATATGGTTGTTGGTATCTTCTTCTGCAGCATAATCCATGTTTTAGCTAAACACGCTGCGATGTTCTATACCCAAAGTCTGAATCATCTTGTTGAATAGTCGGACTTCACAGATTTTAATGTACTTGCATCTAATAAATTTTGGTTGATTCTACGTAATATACTTGTTCTTTGTACCCTATTCTATTCGGAGATTTTTCACGTAACGCAAGTGCATATCGGCAAGTGTGTCAAAAGTATGACATTGTACAATAGACTACGAAAAGATGATGATGTACACTACGACCACAATATACACAATACGCAGTAAGTGCATTACACACGCAATAACATGCACTGCACACAATACACACAATACAACTCGCTCAACAATAATTGCTACATTCGCATGGACATTAAAGAACAAATAAAACGAATTAAAAATAAAAGAGTTTAAAAAAGTGAAAATTAAAAAGGTCTAACAATATCTACAAAAATTAAAAAAATTTGTGGTTGGTATGATACAGAATAGCTACCATTAGCTGCAACAGCATTATCCGTGTTTGTTTGGCTGCTTTCATTCGATATGTTTGTTGTTTTCGCATGAAAATAATGTTTTGTACAAATGGTCTACATGCTTCGGTCTCCCTTGCCCATATCGCATTCGGGTTTTTAATTGCTGGAATCAGTTTTATTGGGCTTTTCTCGTTATTTGAGTTCTTCTCGAAAGCCCGTTTCGTAGTTTCCCACAGTGAGTAATTGGTGTCCTCGTGGGGTGAAAGTGAGTCTAGATATTTCGAGAATTCCATATCATTGTTATCCTTTATAGCCTTTTTGACGTTTTTGTTATTTTGCTCAGGACTTTTTTATTTGCTGATATTTCGTGTTTCTGCCAAATCGCTTTTGCTTCCTTCTCACATTTAATTTTTTCCAGAATTTCATTCGGTATTAATTTGTTTTGTCTGGTTGTTGATTTGCAATTCGTGGTTGCTTCCACTACTTGTGTGAGTTCTGTTAAATGCTTACTCAACTTCATCTGGTGTCTTGTTATTACTAGTACATTGCCTAAATAATTGTTTTATTGCAGAGTGATGTTGACTTACTGCAAAAGACTCGTTTGCGTTATATTCAATTATTATTGGAGTATGATCAGAGACGAGTCTTAGGTTTCCTGATATTCTTAGTTTGTTTAGATCTGTATCATTTGTGACTGCAAAGTCAAGCACATCCAGTGTTTTATTGAGTTCTGTTGATGTGAGTTAGCTCGTCAGCTGACCTTAAGGTTACTCCTAATATTACTCTGAGAGTGTACTTCCAGTATTCTAGTGTTATTTTATATTTTAATGTTGCGTACAATGTTCAAATTTGGAAAGAATTTGTATTTGTTTGTACTGAGACGGTTGTAACTTATACGTGACCCTGATTAATTTGGCTATGGAGGTAGTGTTTTATGTTATTCTTAATTATTATTGCTGAACCTCCATGTGCTCTTCCTGATGAGCATACAGTATAGTGTGATATTTTTATGTAACTCTATTTGTTGTATAATGTATTATACAAAATGTTTTTATTTCATGTATTCTCTTTTGTAGCCCATTAGCGTCCCATGCTCTTATCTTTAATATATCCATTGATTTATTTTTGCATTAGTGCGCTGCTGATAAGTTGTAGCATGGCTGATATTTCTTGCACTTGTTGCTTTAATAGCGAATTCTGCTTAATTCTGTTAAATCCATGTTTTTCTATAGCTTGCCTCACGTAGCTCTTTAAATTCTGTTTAGATTCATTGCTCCAGATTAATAACTCTAACGGGACCCGCCTACGGCACTGGAGCTGCCAGGATGGCGAAGATGCGGGTGGAGGTACTAGAGAAGGAGATCGAGGTCTTGCGGAAAGAGCAATCAGGAAAGGCCGGGTGTGTCCGTTAGGAGAATGCACGGTACTCGCTCATGTACCTTGTCTTGTAAAGGCGTTGCTCGCACCTTGTCGCCAATAAGTTCGTTTATCTTATTGGCAGCTACTTTCACCTCGCTGCCAGCCCTCATTTCTATCAAGATGTCCCCAGCTCTTGTTCTACGAATGCCCGAGCTTTCCTCAAGAACATCCTTCGCCACAATGAGATCTTTATACACCTGAAGCCATTCCTTGCCCTCTCCTACTGTTACGCCACGAGGCTTGCCACAGGCTGTGTTTTCTAACCGTCGCTCGCGGTCCTACAACGTCGCAGACGGATCGTCGCGGCTGCCCGGCAAACAAACATTGTAGTGGCAAGCGCATGTTTCACTAAGCAAGCCAACCTCCAGAAACGTCGACTCGTGGCCGTTACTTTACCTCGCGTAAAAGAATATGGCGCGATCCGAACGTAGTGGGGGTCGCCTTCCAGAAAAGACCAAAATAATCGAAGGGCGGGCAGTTCCTTCTGACGAGTCAAACGTGACACACCGAACATATCAGACCAATAGCAAACGAATTTATCTAGAGATCAAAGTCGAGTCCAATTTCTGTAACATCTTCATCAGATTATTGTAAAATATATTGTTCTATGTTAACCTGTTAATACAGTGTTACATTCATTAAACCACCTCTGTTATCCTAAACGAAATAGTCGTTCCCCTGTTTCGAGAGGAAATTCAAAGAGCTCGGGCCTTCACTAATGAGGATCCTGGAAGAACGCCTACAGGAATGGCGTCATAGTCTGAAAACAAGGCAGAGAAAGGCAACCACGGTTGCGGGCAATGCCACCAATCGCCCTTGAAGTCGAGCACAAGAGAAAGAAGGATGCGAAGAGACCAGTTGCTGCCAAGGCGCTTAGGACCTCACAACGAAGTCTTCGGTTTAGGACGCGATGGAGAGCGGATGTGTTGACGGGTTGCTCCCGCTAGCCGAGTGTATGTACGAGGACGTAGGAGCGTTTGAGATGGGTGTGATTGTTATAGGGTGTAATGGGTCAATGAGGCGGGAAGTGTAGTGTAATAATAATTGTAAGAAAGTAGTGAAATGAAATGAGAGGTATGAGTGGACTGAGGTGGCAGGAGAATGCATGGGAGTGAAATAGTGTTGGGTGATGCGGGGGAGAGTGAGTGTGTGGAAATGGAAATAGAGTTGGCATGTATGATGATTGAGTAGGTGAGCAACAAGACGTTTGTGCGTAATGGGGTGATAATATCCTCACTGAACAAGAATAAGTAAGTGGAGGATGTAATAGGAAGTGTGCAAGAAACAAAAAGTACGGTTAGTAATCGTTAATTTGAATTTATCCGTTATTAGCGACCTCGGATAAAGTCAAATAAACATCTAGACAAGACCCCATCGACTATAATGGCAGATCCACGCGTCACGGTAATTAGTCGCTTATATACATACGGGATAGTGGATAACTGCAAATAAATAAACAATAACGTGAGCATGTCGTGTGACTCGATGTAAGTCCCTATTTTTAAGGAATAAAGTCGGGCCGGCCAGGGTTCTTATACTTATAATATTTATTTGGCCATTTATTTATTGTGACACGAGCCGAACAAGGTTCTTTGGAATAAATAAATAACTAATGGGGTGCCGAATAATGAGGGGGCTGTAGGAGTTACGTGGTGATTAGTAGGTTTGGAGTATGTAACGGTTGAATATAAGCACCACTATAATATTATAATATTTTGTTATTTTATTTATTCTTTTAGTTTATTTTACTTCTTTATTTATAACTTTATATTGATTAACTAGTAATTGTTTTATTCGTTTTATTTATTATTTATTATTTAAATTATTTATTTATTTTTATTTATTTATTACTTATTATTTATTATTTATTTGATTTATGGTATTTATTACTTATTGTTCATTATTTATTATATATTGTTGTTATTTATCTATATTGTGGCGTTCTTGGCGCGCATCATCGGGTCTTTAGCAGTATGCAAGCGTTTGACAGGGGAAAATTAGATAGCACAATTACTGAAAAGATAATCATTGTTTGGCTTATTTGTTGACGACCTGGCGATGTTCATGGACTTGCTTATTACATACAATATGGACAGACGGTCTAAGGTAAAAAAACGTACGGCGCAGGGGGTTTCGGAATCCCCAGGCCCCGTCGGGAACACGAGTGGCTTACCAGGCTCGACCCGACGGTCATCACGTTACTGGAAGAACGGTGGGGGGGGGGGAACACCAGGCACCCCCTTGTGCGGTAATAGCTACTGGGGAAAAGGAAAAGGAAAAGGAGAAGGGCAAACTAAAGAAGACGATAGCGGGAGGAGAGAAGCCGAGGATGATGTCTGACGTGGAACCGAATGAGAATGTGATAATCTGGGTTATTCCGAGGAAGGATGGGGGAGAAAAGTGAGGATTTCTGCCCCTTTAAACCGAGTAAGAGGCTTCAGAGGAGCCCTGATTAGTGAAAGGACGGAAGTTGGAGTGATTGAGGAATCGGAGGGGTGCTTTGGGACTAAAGGGAGCGACCATAGTACGCCCGTAGCAGGGAAAGGGCTGGCCTACGCTAGAATGTTGACCAGGAGGGTGGTCGAGAGGAACATCAGCGCGAAATCCACGAGATCGGCTATGGCTAGCGAAGCCGAGGATAGTGCGCGAGACGATACGCAGATTAGCGATGCTGACGACGAGGATCTTCTGATCTCCAGGGTTGAGTTGAAGGGGCTCACACAAGCCATGGTAGGGATGGTTAAAATGTTCAACATGGTGTTGAAGAGGCTGTTGTAAGTTGGACAAAGAGAAGGATGAAGGGATAAGGGCGATAGGCAACATGATGAAAGGTATCCTATCTACCTTGGAGCTGTGTGGGGAACACAAGGAGAGAAGAAGAAGGAGAAGGAGAGAGTCTGCCGAGGTTGTGAAAAGGGCAGACAGGGCAGAGTTGGAGAGGGAAGTGACGATAGCCAAGGGCGGATATTCAAAAAGAAAGGTATTATCGCCGGCTGAAGGTATCAGAGCTGAGGAGTATAAGAGATCCCGAAGAGGAGAGGGCACATACGCTGAGGCGTGTGGGAGGGAGAATGGAGTGATAAAGGGTGACTACAGCGAGGACTCCGAAGGTTGGGTGAGGGTAGAAAAAGGAGGAGGGAGAGGAGAGCTCGCTTAGAGCAAGCTACACCGATGGTGCGCCCGGCAAGCAACCGGCGAGTTGGTACTGAAGAGAGAGGCGTACCAAGAAACCGGAGGAGGAAGGAAGCCATACTAATTAAGGTAGAGGATGGTTGTAAATGGCTTCAGGTGTATAAGAGGATAATGGCGGCGAGGAGTTCATTGGAGGGAGCCACGGCGGTCCGTAGGACGAGAGCGGGCCATATCCTGATTGAATTCGACAGGACGGTGGTGGTCAGCGAGGCGGCGGCTAAATTGAGAGCCGGCTTGAGTGATAGTATGGAGGTGGCCGTTCTGGTGAACAGGGCGACTCTACAAACAAGAAACATCGACCCCCTCACCAGCAGGGAAGAGTTGGTGGAAGAAATCAGGCCACACTAGGGAATCGAGGAGAGTGGGAAGGTGGAAATTAAATCTATAAAGGCGGCACCATGGGACACGCAAGAGGCGGTAGTTGTCCTCCCGGTGAGTGGAGTTCCTAGTGACGAGAGAGAAAGGAGATTGAGAACTGGGCTAACGATAGCCTCCGCTAGGCAGTTAGCTAATGTTCGGCGCTGTTACAGGTGCCACATGTTGGGACACGTGGCGGCAAGGTGTACTGTTGCATGTCCTGGCAGAAAGTTGTGTAGGAGGTGCGGCAGCGCTGAGCATAGTATGAAAGATTGCGATAGAGAACCGAGACGCGCCATGTGTCCGAAACACGGTGGTATAAATGCAAGGCATGTAACGGGTTCGTTGGCGTGCCCTATGGTGCGCTTAGGTGGTAGGAATAGACGGGTGCCCAATTAGTGTCTTACAAATATACCTGAACAGGTGCAGGCTTGCACAAGACCTGATGATGCAGTGCGTATGTGAAAGCAGGGTGGACATAGTGGTCATCTCCGAGCCCTATAGGCAGTTGCCTTATTTATTTAATGACGAGGGTGGGGATGCATCGGTATGGGTCACCCTATTTAATGGAAAACATGCGACGAGCGAGGCGCTGATAAGAAATGTAGGGATTGTGGGGGTCAGGGTTGGTGATGTGCTTTGCATCAGTGGGTATTGTTCCCCCAATACGGGCAGGAACCAGTTCAATGATTATTTGAAGGAACTGGAAGGGGTCATAAAGGAAGGGAGGAAAGGAGCACCGGCGATTATGGTTGCCGGTGACTTTAATGCGAAATACAGCCGCTGACAATGCTCATAGAGAGAAGCATGGTCACGATCCATTCCATAGGGATCAGTATGGCTTCTGGAGAAACAGGGGGACTCTTGAAGCCCTGGATAGGATCGTCGCAGTTGCTGAAGAGTATAGAAGGAAGGGCCTGGTGTGTGTTCTGGTCGCCCTTGATGTGAAGAACACCTTCAACGCTCTAAGGAGGGAGAGGATAATGGAGGAGATCCGAAGGAGACGGCTACCGGGACGGTTACAGGAGTTGTTAGCGGACTATCTGGCTGAAAGGAGAATATTGGTACACTGTCGGGACGATGTCGTAAGGAGGAACGTCTACGCAGGGGTCCCGCAGGGGTCGGTCTTAGGACCGTTACTGTGGAATCTAGTGTATGACAGGGTGCTGGAGGCGCTGGACCGGGAGAAGACGGAGGTTATCCTCTTAACAAGGAAGAGGATTCCGAAGATTTTTAATGTTGACGTGGGGGACAGGGGGGGGAGATTTCCACTAGCCGTGTTGTGAAGTACCGAGGGGTAGTGTTGGATAGTGCTAGGAGATTCTCCTCCCACCTCAAAGCAGTTTGTGATTAAGCGAAACGGTTCTTGGGCGCCATACGGAGCCTACTCTCAAACATCGGTGGGGCCAACGATTTAGTCAGGAGACTGTATTATGGGGTCTGGAAGTCTGTGGTACTAAATCGCGCACCGATATGGGCCTCCTCTCTGGGAAGAGAAACAAATAGGTCGATCATGAGAAGCGTGCAAAGGGCAGCGTTGATCTGTACGTCTACCGCCTACCGTACGGTGTCACATGGGGCTCTGTGTGTGCTTACCGGTAGCATGACAATTTACATCAAGGCATGGTTGCGGTGGAAGCAGTATGGAGTGAAGAGGCGGATCAACGAGAGCCCTGAAGAAATGGCACATGTTGGGCAAGAAGAAATGAAGGATTTGGAGACGGAGGCAGAGGACAGGTGGAGATTGGAGTGGGCGTTCCACAACCCCCAAAATTGAACTACGAGACTGGTAGAAGATCCGCTGATCTTCTACAAAAGAAAGAGGAAGATCAACTACCATATGATGCAGATCCTTACGGGACATGGTATCTTTAACTGTTACCGTCATAAGATCGGCAAAGAGTCTCACACCAGCTGTTGGGATTGTGGTGCGGTGATGGATGACGCCGAGCATGTGCTATTTTGGTGCCTTAGATGGACGGAGGAGAGAACGAAGTTGGAGGTCGAGATCGGTGAAGATTTTCAATTGGAGAACCGAGTCGTTGAGGAGATGGCAGCAGAGGAGCGGTTGTGAAACAGGTTTCATGACTTTTGTACAAAGGCGATGAAATGCTGGCTTTCTAAGGAAAGGGCGGTGGAGGTCAGGAGAAGACGGGAAGGAAGGAGGAGAAGAATGACCGGAGTCGAGGAGAGAGGATAAAGGATCGGGTACGTGGTGTAGAGGCCAACCTGAAGTAATGTCGAATGACTGTACCCGGTTGGTGCCTCGAGTACCGTAGCAGAGGAAAAATGAGGAGGGGTTTTCAGTGGGTATGGCGATGTCATCTGCCGAGTCCTACATAACCCGGAGACGCGGGTCTTTGGGTATGCGTAAAAGCGTTTCCCCCTCCTCGCTATTAAAAAAAAATAGGACCTCACAACGAACTCCAACAGGAGGGCCGGTGCAGGAGACCAGGAAGATGGTGCTCCCACTCCCTCCGCGGTCATCTGCGGTGACCCTAACGCTGAACGAGGGGAGGAAAACATCATAAGCTAAAGTGCTAGCGACGGCTAGACAGAAAGCCGAATTCGGCATTGAACGAGTTAAAATCAAAATGGCGATGACTGAGATTATCATTCTAGAAGTTCCCGTAGACAAAGAGAGGAAGAAGGCACCCGCGCTTACAGCATGGTTGACACAGGTCCTGGATCTGACCACGGTGAAAGTTGCGGCCCCAACGGTGGAGCTGAGGGTAACTAAGATCGACATCTCGGTCGGCAAAGAAGAACTTCGGGACACCCTGGAGAGGGCCGGAGGATGCAAGGCACTGGAAGTTTGAGTAGGAGACATGAAGACTTCCAGAGGTTGGGTCAGCGTGGATAAGATGCCCGACAGTAACAGCGGGCAAATTAAGTCAAGCGGGAAGAGGGTCGAAGTCTCCCCGAAGAAACTAATAGAAGCTACAGATGCTTAGAACTGGGATACGTGAGAGTGACCTGCAGATCTACGGTAGACCGGGGGCAGCTATGGTACAGATGCGAAGGCATCGGTTACCAGGCCAAGAGCTGCTCTGCCACCGTGCCCGGGGGTCCGCTCTGTGAGTCGCTTGGTGCGCCACCCACAGAATGGGAGAGGCGGCATGCGTTCCGCCGAAAACTAAAGGGACGAGCCGGATTCGGGAGCCTGCTACGGGCAGGAGACAGGGCGACAACGCGAGAGATCTACCGCAAGAAGAG